>NC_133814.1:13895113-14195113 GCF_043250625.1 Sebastes fasciatus
TTACAAACAGTGTAGAAACAGTGTCATCAATACACCTGCTGAAGGAGCTGTTACCCAATCTGAGGACAAAAATTATTTTATTTTACTTTATAGATACCCAGCTGGTAGATGATGGAAAAAGGTTTAAGGACAGATCTACACACCCATTCCAAACGTCTCATCATTGTAGACGTTGATCGCCTCATCTTCCTCAGCCATGACCTGCAGAAGCCCACAGTCCATACTGGTCCCATCCTCTCCATCACTCCACTCCTCTCCATTCTCAGGCCACTGAGGCTCGGACACCTTGTCAGCCTCCTGTGGGGTTAAAATATAGATCATGACTGCAAAGAAGCCAAAGCAGAAACTTCCAAAAGAACACACCAGGAAATGGTAACTTCTGTAGAAAAATCACTGTATCCTACTTATTTATGAAAATGTAAGATTTCCACAGCCATTGTAGACCTATATGCAGGGTCTGAAATTAACCTTTTTCCTCACCTGCCACTGTGGCAAGTCACTAAACGTTTCTACCGGCTACTCAATTTTCTGCCACTTCTGAAATCTAGGTAGAACGCTTAAAACTGTAAACACTGAGTCAGTGGTACCAGACCGTAGAATTATGGAATACATCATGTAACCTTAATGCATGACTATATATGGTAACACTTCATTTTACAGGTCTGCAAATTTCATGGTAATCAGGTGATAATTACCTATTTTAAATTTCTTTGGAATTACTGCCAAATTACCCCAAATATTTACCTCAAAAATGTATAGAAAATGACTTTAGTATACACATTATTTAATGATTATATGCTAAAATAGTATTTAATGGTTAAAATAGGCCCCTAGCCTTGAGAAGTGGCTTTGTGCTGCTCTTCATCGGAGGTGGAAAACCAAAAATAATAGAAGACACTTGTGATCAGGCACAAATCTCACCATTGTGTGACTTATTGTCTAATAAGAAAAAAAATAATTACTATTCTCTATTTACCAGCAGACATGGAAATAAAGCAAATCAATTAACTTTGTATTCTTTTTCCTGGAAATGTATTCAATGAATTACCAGTTATTGAGAAATAATAAAATTTTGCGTTTATAATAAAGTAATTTTCGATACATTTTGAGGTAAATATTGGGGGTAATTTGGCAGTAATTCCAAAGAAATTTCATACAGGTTACTTGCTAATTATCACCTAATTACAGTGAAATGTGTGGACCTGTAAAATGAAGTGTTACCATATATTTAATTTAAGCTTTAGAATTGCTTTTAAAAAAAGAATATATTTCTTAATATAAGGAAAACCTGTCTGCCATGGTGGCAGGTGACCTGACATTTTCACCTGCTACAGCCAACATTTATCCTGTATTTATTTGGCATGTGGCAGGTGCTAATTTCATTCCCTGCCCATATGCTAATTTAGCATGCTATGAATTCAGACCTGTAACTCGCTCAATACAACAATATTCACACTTTAAAAAGCAGCCAAATGATAAAGACTTACTTGTTGCTGTTCCGAATCACTCATTGTATATTTTGGGACTTTTTTTTTTACACTGGACGTCGACGGGGTGACTTTCTTTCTCCTGCAAAGTTACCTGCTGTCTCTTCTCTTCAGTCAGCGAGGGAGGCTCATTAACCTTTAATTGAACTCACCTGTAAGCTGCAGAGGCGGCGTGACGTCATCACGCTTCACTTAGCTGTCAGCTCCACTCTGCTGTTTGCTGTTTGTTGCAGTCTATGAATATTTTATGTGTTTTTTGAATTAGTTAAAGAGTTTATACTAATTTTAATTTTTTTTTCTTTTAAAATAAAGCCTGGACACATTCAGGATGCAGACATTGATTTTGAAATAGTTATACTCGAGCTCAAAGTGGTGAGTGAACAGTGACATCTAGTGGTCAAAGTTTATTATAACACTTTATTGCAGCATTAAAAACCGTTTATGCTCTATTGTTAACCTTTCTATCTTAGTAGGGAAATTTAATATTCATAAAGCTAAATTTCTAAAATTAACCCCATCTTTGAGGCTGTTTTTAATTGAAATTGAATGTTATTTTGAATCTCTTAAATTTGTAACAAATAAGAAATCCATGTCAGTAACTAAATTAGATCAAATTTAATTAAATTAAATCCATTAAATTAATTTCTAACTAATTAAATTATTAGTTAGAAATTAATTTGATGGATAGATATTAGTTAAGCCACTTAGTTTTCTTCCGCAATTATTAATCAACCTTAACCTTCATTCACAAATGTGATAATAATAATAATGATAATAATAATTATTATTATTATTATCATTATAATTATAATTATAATTATAATTATTATTATTATTATTATTATTATTATTATAAAAACATACTCACAAATATATTTTCTTCTGTTTTTTTGTGAAGCCTGAAAATTATTTTTTAACTTCTTTGGACTGTTCTTTACACAGACTTACCAGAGCCTTTGCAATGCCATATTGTTTGTATTATTATTATTATTATTATTATATATAAAGGAATAAAGTTCTGGGTTATTTGTCCAGCTTGTACTTCCCATATAAGTCACTGTTCTTTGACGTTTAAGGGATGTGTAGACTTGAAACTACCTCAAAGTTGCTTGGTTTAATTAGAAATAAAATCAAGCATATATATATTTTTTTCATCTGTTCTCACATTTCGTAGTTGATCCCGTGATTCATTCACCCATGAAACAGCATAACAAGTTGTGTTCTCCTTTATTTTATTCTTTGGAATTGTTTTTGGCAAATTGCATAGAGCAATAGTGAAATAGTAATGCAAAATATCTGACATTAAACATATGAGAGCTTACACAAAACATACAGTATATAGCAGTCAGCGTACAATATATAAATGCAATTGCAGTGGCACTTATACTTTTTTTGCAATATAAAGCAAATATATTAAAGGGGATTATTTTTTGCACAACAGTACAATTCCTTCACTGAAACAGTTTCTCTTCTACCTTTGGCAAAAGACTTCAATTTTCAATATTCAATTTGAATCAATACAGTATATAAAAGACTTACATACATGACAAAAATCATTTGGCATCATTTCTTTTATCTGTCTAACTAATACTGGAGCTGTATTTCACACTGCCAGTCAAATGCAGTCCATTTTTATAGTGAAATAAACTAGTAAAATTAATTTGGTTGGATGATTCTCTTTTTATTCCCCTCCCTCTATCAACTCTTATATTCTTAAAACCAAGAAAGAGACCAGCTCCACCCTCATTCCCGCAGTAAAAAACAAACAAATTGAGAACTCAGAGTCATACAGCTTCTTCACTTGGTGACCCAGAGGAGGAGGAGGAGGAGGGTGTCCTCAACCAAAGAGTTTGATGAAGCAGGGGTGGCAGTAGGGCTTGTTCTCCTGCTCCTTGAAGCAGCCTTTGCTCAGCGGCTTCAGGCAGAAGTGACACACGAGGTGGTGGGGGTGGAACTTGGCCCCCATGGCGGTGACGCAGCGGCCCAGGATGGGCTGCTGGCAGGCCTGACACATGCTGCCGCGGGACTGGTGGTAGTGGGCCTCGCACAGCGGCTGACCCTCGTGTTCGAAGAAGCTGCCGTTGACGAAGGGGCTGTAGCACTCCTGAAGAAGAGAGACGCAGCGAGAGTCAGCTGCAGCACAGAGCCCTGACTCATGGAGCAGTAATTAGACAGCTGCCATGTGAAACGACAACTTTCTCATGACATAATTCCAACTTATTTTTAGTTTTTTTTTGACATGGTAGTTTTACTGAAAGCAGGAACACCCTGCTTACACAAGTTACACACATGAACACATCATAACCACAATCTGATCTGTTGGTCACTTGGTTGTGGGTTAAGTGCCTTGCTCAAGAGATCATATGAAACAAATATTAGTTCATTGGTCTCAGAAATGACCCATTTGCAGTGCCGTAGCAAGGATTTTTAGAAAGACGGGTCATAAATTCCACTTCTTCTTATTATTATCATTATCATTATTATTATTAGGGCTGTCAAAGTTAACGTGACAATAACGTGTTCATGCAAATTTGTTTTAACGCCACTAATTTCATTAATGCATTAACACAACTTCTGATTTGTATGTCGTAGCGGGCTCAGTTTTAAAGCTAGAGTGAAGATACTGGTATCATATGAAACTAGAAAAAACCTAAGGAATCAATTCGTATCAACCATGTCATACTAGCTAGTCGTGAAGGAGACTAAATAATGCTCCAAACTTACCCTAAATTTTGGCGAGGAAAAACTGGAATGGCCATTTTCAAAGGGGTCCCTTGACCTCTGACCTCCAGATATGTGAATGAAAATGGGTTCTATGGGTACCCACGAGTCTCCCCTTTACAGACATGCCCACTTTATGATAATCACATGCAGTTTAGGGCAAGTCATAGTCAAGTCAGCACACTGACACACTGACAGCTGTTGTTGCCTGTTGAGCTTGAGTTTGCGACCTCTAGCAACCGTAATCATTATGACAGGAGCAAAAGACAAAGTCACGTAAAACTCCATATGGGGTAGAGGTCGGGGGCGATGGATGGGACACAAAACACAGTACTTTTACCCAGGAGGCCGTGGTTCGCATCCCGTAATGTTTCATTCAGTTTTTACGTGTTAAAACGTGTTGCTTTTAAGTTTGACTTTCATTTTTACAATATAGTAAGAGTAGCAGGCCCCTACTGACCCACATCTATGAGGATTATAACAACTGACAACGCACATTTAATGAGCTGATAACAGTCAAATTGGGTGATCATTGAAAGGAACACTCACCCTACATACGAAGCATTGTGGGTGCCAGAGAGAGTTGAGAGCTGAGATGTAGTTTTCCAGGATGGGCTGGGTGCAGCCTTGACAGCGGGAAGCAAACAGAGTCAAGAAGCACTGCTGGCAGTACTGCTGACCATCACGGTCGTGGAAACCTGCAGAAGATACGGCCACAGTTTTACACAGTTCAAGAGTTTCTTTGATAAATGTTAAATTAACTGGATGATGCCGTGGAAAAAAAATTTTCTATGTGACTCAGATCTGCGGAACATAAAACTTTAATCAATTTATAATGGTTTATGGTTTTATTGATGTGAGTTTTTAAAGGCTGACAGCATTGTTCTGCTTTAAATTTGGCCATTTTCATGCCAAAGATTCAGCGTTCCCCCTGAATTCTTGGCAGGGTGCAACTGCCTTTACAACAGAGCATTAGCTCTCCTTTGAAAAACCATACAAATGTTTTTAGGGGGGTTAGCAACTGTTTAATGCAAGGTTAGAGAGATTTCTATTTATTACAAACTCTGGAACAGATTATAACCTTAAAATGAAGGTTATGCAGTGCTTTTTTTAGGTTGTATATAAGTATGAATTTCACTGTTAACAGTTGTGTGTTGAACCCAGACAGGATACAATGTGTGCCGCCCATTACCTTCCTCTCCAAACGCCCGGCTGCACTTAACACAGCAGAAACACTCTGGGTGCCAGTTCTTATCCAGAGCGGTGACCATTTTCTGAATGACAAGAGGAATGAAAAGTTAAATGGCTTCAGGCAGGTTTGGGTATTGATTCGAGCTCTTCATGCCAAATTAAGTCTCTCACGTTTAGGATGGGCTTGTTGCATTGCGCACAGTGAGGGGAGAAGAGGGTGAAGTAGTCCGACTCGCAGTACGGCCGTCCATCCTTCTCAAAGAAGTTGCGACTGCCTAACTCCGTTTCGCACTCGGTGCACACAAAGTGTTCTGGGTGCCACACCTTCCCGAGAGCCGTTACCACCTGCACGAGGAAAAAGTCAAAAGTTGATTAATGAACAGCATCCTTTGATGATTACAGTAACTGTAACTGTAAACAAAGTCCTGACCAACCTAGTGCTACAGGTTTTAACTATCAAATATTAATAAAACTAAGTTGTCATGTCTGTATAGACTTATTCTGATAACTCACCTGTCCTACGACTGGCTTTTGACAAGCCGAACAGTTTCCTTTGGAGGATGTTTGAACTCCTTGTCGGCTCAGGTCTGACTGAAGCAGCCCCAGCATGCTGTCCAATGAGCCGCCGGATGAGGCCTGTGGCGGCGGGGCGGTGGGCTGCTGCTGTGGTGCTGCTGTCACCACTGGATTAACGGGTGCAGCTGGCTGGGAGAAGAGAAAGAAAAATGATGGATGACACATCTGCCTTTGGGATTTTAGTTCTCCAAGAGCGTATCATTAATCTAGATTTGCCATAATAGACAGTGACTGTAATGATTTCGAAATCCAGATATGAGGCTGTCAGAGGCACAGCAACCGAGTATGTAGTGTGTTTGGCAAAAGAGGAAGAGGGGAATGGGAAGAAAGTGGATGAAAGAAGAAGACTGATAAAAATACTCAAACATTGCCTCAAAGTAGCGTTATATTGTGTACTTTTGGACTTGTTTTGTTGTATAATGATGTATAATTTCTGTTAATAAGTGGCTAAATATAGGAAATGTAAAACTATGAATTTGAGAAATTATGTGATGACATGAAAAAACATCAAGTCTGTGAGTTCATCAGGACAGCAAGGTGTTATTCAAAGTCAACATTTTACCCAATTGTTCAACAATCTAAAGGTGCAGTGTGTAGGATATGGCGGCATCTAGCGGTGAGGTTGCAAATTGCAACCACCTGAAACTTCTCCTGTGCCAAGCGTGTAGGAGAACTGCATTCTAAGCTAACGAAAACACAATGATTCATATTTTCGGGTGATTATACACTAAAGAAAACATACTTATTAATATTATATTCCATCAAATCCCCCTAAATCCTACACACTGTTCCTTCAAGGGCAAAACCCCATTGTAGAAGGGGCAGAAATATCAATTCCTCCACTAAAAGTAGTTGATGGGAATGTAATACAACCACAAAACGGGTTGCATTTTGTGAGAGAAAAGGCCCTGGTCATAGGCTACGCACACATTTACTGCATGAGGTCATTCATGTTTTTTCTCTGGAAGTTGTCTCAAGTATTTCTGTAAAATGTAGGAAAGTCATCTTTTAAACAAGACTAAGACTCCACAGCGATGCTAGCCACTCTATGAAACTATTTAGGTATAGCGGTGCTTTGAGCTAAATGCAGCATGCTTATATGCTAACATGCTGAAGTTTAGAAGGTTTAGGTAGCTATAATGTTTACTCAGTTTACCGTCCTAGTTTTTCCGCATGCTGACATTTAACACAATGTGCAGCGGAGAGAAATGTCATTAGTTTTGCTGGTATTTCGTCGTAAACAAAATAATATACGAACTATCATAACAATCCATCTTATGTTGTTATCAAATGGTGGGCTGAGCTGCCACGCTTTGAGCCATACTGCTACCATGATTAAACCAGGTACGTATCAACATTTTGTTGCTATCAGTATAGAGGAGCCCAAGAGTCACGGAAATAATAATAAAGCATTTAATTGATTAATAACTAATTGTACAATAAAAGTATGAATTAATACACTTGTTTATAAATTAATTTATGATAACAGATTTTTAAATTCCATTATTTATTTATAAATTCAACAATGTATTTTTTAAATGATGTACTTATTGACTGTTTTATGGTGTTTTTGTAAATCCCTTTTTAATTTGAACTATTTATTGATTTCATTTGTAAATTCTTTTTAATAGTTCTTCTTTTTATTGTCCATTAAAATGTCAAATAACAAATTACTTTGTAATTTAGCCCATTTATTCCTAGTTTAATAATGAATTTGTAAACACAATTATTAATGCCTATTTTTATTGTAGAATTCGTTATTAATCAGCTTTATTGCTATTTCCGTGACTCTTGTGGTCCTCCATATATCAGTAAAGAGTATGCAATGGAGAAATGCTCCTTTATAAAACTCACGGTTCCCATAACCTGGTGCTCACGCTTGTTTATAACCCACAGCTGGACTGCACACTGGAACCAAACAAACTCAAAGCAACAGAACCACTTCCTTTGCTCACATGCCGGCACACTGACGACACACTGGAGAATGACTGCATTATCTACCGTACCAAATGTAGATCTGTAGCTCTGACTTTCAACTATCTGAAGCTATTTGTGAGGCTGGAAAATATCTCCACCGAGACTAATTTCCATCTTCTGACCCACATTAATCTTCAGGGCCTATCCGGTGACTGATTTATACCAGGAGGCATATGCTGTGGCCAGGCCGCCTAGTAACAGTGAAGTCATCATGAAGTCAAGTGAACATCTTTTTGAAACACAACCATGAATCAGCATGAATCAAGCCTGGAACAGCTGGGAGTCAATAGTGGAAAAAGAGCAGCATGCTCTTGAAGTCACATTATGAACACAACAGTGGATTTACACTAAATGTTCATGCTGTTGTGTGTCTCTTACTGTGCTCTGGACTCTGAAGTCGGACAGGGAAGCCATCAGTTTGTCCAACTCCAGCGTGGCTGATGTTGCTGAAGGCTTTGCAGAGCTAGAATACAAAAGACAATTATTGTTTTAAGAACCCACAAAATACACTATTTCATCAGATTTTACTTAGAATATTGCCCAAAATGTAACAGATTGGGAACATTGTTAAAGGGATAGTTTGGGTGTTTTGAAGTGGGGTTGTATGCTCATGCTCATATCCTGCTGCAAATCAGTTGATGGACACTAAAACTGACCTGGAATAAGTGTATAAAATTAAAACAGTATCTCTCTGTATATGCTGCAAACATAATTCACAATGCATTGAGGATTATATCTCGTTTTGTTAATTAAGATGCACACTTTTTCATCAAAATGTTGAAATATAGTAAAAAATGATAGCGTTTGCACAATTTAATTTGAAGTAAACTGTCTTATCATGATTAATTCTGCTGCTCTCCTGCTTGTGGAAACTCTACAGTGAGTAGTTTGCATTCACTAGGACTTGGATTTGACTCAGTTGATTAGATTTGGTACCTGGAAGAGGAGGTCGTGGCCTTATCCTTAATCTTGTCCCTCTCATCTTTCTTAGAAGAAGGGAACTGGGCCAGGATCTCATCTGATGACAAAAACAAGGTCATATATTAGAAAAGATTCACCTAAGAGATAAAAACACAGGGATATAACACACACACACACACACACACACTAACCTGTGATGTTGAACTGGGTGGCGTTCAGCTCCTGTAACAGATGGTCCAGTTCACTCAGACCTCCTCCCAGCAGCGAGGAGGAGGAGAAGGCCGGAGTAGGATCTGCTGTGCGTGGAGAGCGCGGTTTACACACTGTGCTGCAAGAAAGACAAAACAGGCGGTGTCCAAAATTAACACAGATTATGAAACATCCCGTCACTAATGTGGTTGGCGTCTTCACGGTCACTGTGTCGTGACTCATGGGTGACTCTTGAACTTTGTCTATTCGGAAATGAGTCAGGCAGCAGAATACTCTCATCTGTCTTTAACAGTGGTTTAAAGGGATAATTTGGGTGTTTTGAAGTGGGCTTGTATGAGGTACTTATCCATAGTCAGTGTATTACCTACAGTAGATGACGGTCAGCACGCCCCCATTTTTGAGAACCAGACAGGAGTACAAACACAGGAGCAAAACAATTATGGTACCCATACTACCATACTATTTAGTATGCCAGAAAAAAGATTTAGTATGTCCCAATACATAGTATGTCCAATGCAGTATGCCAAAAATACCAGGACGTCTTACTACATTCAGTCGCATTTTGTAGTATGTAAACCAGCATGCCTTTCTGGCTATTCTGACCCACAATCCTCTGCGCAAGAGAGCCAAAGTTCAAGACGCAATGTTATGATGAAGTAGTATGTCCCAAATGTATGCATACTGCATGCAGCAGTACGTACTTTGCAAGATCAGCTGCAGTACTAAAAGTAAAAAGAAAAAGTATGAGATTTGGATTGCAGCGGCAATGTACTGTACTGTATTTTAGCCACCAAAAAGCAACGGTCACCTAAAAAGATCAATATCTGTATAAGTGTACGCTTTACAATATTTCCACCGCTTTATATTGCTGTTAGACAGCCTTTTCCTTCTCCTTTCCAACGGGGAACTGAACTGAAAGTGAAACTTATCTATGCTCTCTCCAAAGCCACCAGATTCCATTGACAAAAACAGTATAGATATTCATATATAGATTCTTTTAGGTGGCTAAAATACATTTTACTGCTGCCCCCGTCCACAGCAGCACATTGCTTTACTCCCACGCTGGTACTCCTGTCTGTTTCTCCAAACTGGGGGCGTGCTGACCGTCATCTAGTGTAGGTAATACACTGACTATAGATAAGTACCTCATACAAGCCCACTTCAAAAGACCCAAACTATCCCTTTAAGATCCAAACGCACTCACGGTCAAAATGGAAAAAATGACAAATATAGGAAAAAAACTTGAATGTGGTGCCTAGTTAGCTTTGGGCAGATATTTCCCCATGCAAACATAATGAGAGACTTGAGTGAGTCACTTTCTCTCTGATGTAAAATAGGTAAAAAAAAAGAAAATGAGCGAGGGAGTTACCTGTATAATTTGTCTGGGTTGGAGTTTTGGGAAGATTTCATTGCAGCAGAAACAGTCTGAGAGACAAAACAGAGGAAGCATTTCAGTAAAGAAGATGTTATCAAAGCGGCATGAACTCACAGAGAGTATTTGTAACCAAAGTTCAGAGTGTTTAGATAACGTTATAATGAGAATCAGTGAGACAATGTGTAGGAATCCCTCCCTGGCAGCTAGTTGTCTACCTGCTGTGGTGTGTAGGCGGGCGGCGGCGGCCGGGTTTCGGCGGATTCCTGGGGTTCAGCTTCAGCATTTTGTGGAGGGTCAGAGGTGAGCAGGACAGGACACCGAGCTAGAGGAGAGCCGGTGTTTTCCAGATCGGCGAGGAGGGCATCTGGAAGGGAGGGACGGAATATAAACTGATATAACAGCATGAATGTGATGGTTAGATTTACTACTACTTATTAGATTGTGAGGATGTATAATATGTATCTCTATATTTGTATGGATGTCCCTGATGGTGTTATCAGTTAGTTTATGAAGCATCAAAGGGAAACAGAAAATAGAAATGAATTAAGAAATGGATTTAAAAAGCATGCAGTGCAGATGGAGACGAAAACTGGATGTTAGACAGAACATGTGAAGTTAAGTAAATGACGGACACAGTGAAACACATGCAAACACATGCACAGGCAGTTACGTACCAAACACAACAATACGAGGACTGAGAGGGTAGTTAGGTGGCTCAGGCACTCCTAAAGAGAGACAGACAGCCTGTGTGATCAACAGTACAGCAGCAGCATATCAGCCCACACGTCAGACTGGACATGGAGGACACTGAGCGTCCTCAGTCAGAGGACAGGACTGTCAGACAACCCAGAGATAATCCATCGGCACGGTGAAGTTATTAGAACACACAAATTTATCCAAGACATGCCAGTATGGAAGGGAAGCAGAGGAGGAAGAGTGTTTGGTAACTGATATCTAAATCCACTCCGCCCCCACGTCACTCACTGGGAGCTGTCCAGAAACTAAACTTGCTCGAGGGTTAGCCGCTGCATGACATCATTTAGTGCTGACAAGCTCGTGTACGTGCAACTTAAGGCAAAAGCTGGAGTTTGTAAAAAAGTGGGCTGAACATGAGTAATTACAAACTCTGTGTTGTAGACGAGAGGCTGCTGTTTTGGTTAAATGTCACTGTTTTTACCGGGTTTACACAGATTTAACCTTTCAAGCTGGTGATACAGTACTACTTTAATCAGATGAGCTAAGGCTGCACAATTAATCGAATAATAATCATGATCACGATTTTGGCTTTCCACAATTATATGAACACGATTGACTGTGATATTGACGTTTAAAATGCTCCGCTCATAGAAGTCTTATTTTGATGCAAAGATTTGTTAATTAGCAGGAATGTAGCACAAAAAAAATAAAAAGCAGTGCTCTGTTGATTTTATATATTTTATTATTATTTAAATTAAATTAAATTATTGTTTTATTTAACATATTTAATTTAATTTATTAATATTTAATATATTAATAATATAAGTGCAATGGGACGTTTAAAAATAAAAGCGTATCTTAAGGATGATGACATGTATCCATGATTTCATTGACATGAAATTCGTTGACATTGGATCGTTGATTGTTGAATCTATATATATATCGATCCATATCGATGTATCGTTTAGGGCTGCACAATCAATTGAATATTAATCTGCATCACAATTTTGACATTCCACAATTAAATGATCATGATCCACAGCGATATCGGCGTTTAAAATGTGTGCTCTGCTCATAGAAAAATGCGCTGCATATCAAATCAAGCGCTTCCTAAACTAATAGCCAGCCACCACTAGGGGTCGATCCAGATGTTTTGGCCTCACTTTTGAGGAGTATCACAACATGGAAATGAAAGCTCTGTTTGTTTAAACGTGAAAGTGCAATTCAAAATATTTTGTCTCTATTAATGAATAATCGTAATAAATAATGATGATGATAATGATCTCAATATTGATAAAAAAAAGAATCATGATTATCATTTGGGCCATAACTGTGCAGCCCTACTAGTATCGTTACACACCTGCTGATCTACTGGTACATCCTTGACAGACAGGGCGATTGTCAGGAGCACATGGTTACAGTTAGAGCTTTTAATAAGGAGCAGTCCCTTGTTAAAAAGCTTTAACTCTAACTGTGGGCTGAAGACCTCATCACTCCACACATCACTCCGCTGTTAGCTTTGCTTTGGTTTGTTTTGGTAACGGCAGATGATGTTTTCCAGCGTCTCTGAACCTCTCAGCTTCTGGTAGCCTTTGTACACGAATGTCATGGATGTTTGATGAACGCTTGAGCTAATCGATTAGACTGTTTTTAAACATCTGTGGCGACCAGTTGTTGTGTGACATGATGAACATAACCAGTCTAGCCTGCTATTAGTTCATCCCGGTTGTGGTCACCTCTGCGACAGATGATTCACACTTCTGGTACGACCATGTGGTGAGAAACTTGTGCATATAGCTACTACTTGCCCTCCTCCTCCCTGCTGTGTGCCTCTAGTCTCTTACTCACACACACTCACACACACACACACACACACACACACACACACACACACACACACACACACACACACTCGTACAGACTGAACTGCTCATATAAGGAGCTGAACTTCTCTCAATGGGAATTCTGACCATATTTAGAGCGGCCTGTCGACTTGTTTGTCTTGGCCGAAAGCCTCTCTAACAAGTGGTCTCTCTCACAGAAAGGCCTCGGCCAGACCCCAACACGTAAACTTATTAGACAACAGCGTAAACCCGAGCGTCCCGAACATGGCCACCGTCTGACTCACCCCAGTCACCCAGTAACTCTCTCTCCGTGTGCAATCCAATCCAGATGTGCCCAGATGTGCTTGGCTACATCGAGCCATTCCTTCCAGTAGTGCTTGTAAAGCATAAATCCCCTAATTCTGAAGTGGACAAAAGTCCCTGAGAGAGCTCAAAATGGACAGCGGATGGCTTTTTCTATTTTCATTGTGGCTTTTTTGTTGAAATAGCAGCGTGGCCCCGGGGCTATTTCAGGGCCTCTATCTGACACACACACAGTCAGCTTCTCATAATGTTGTTCTGAGAGAAGAAGAGAAGAAATCTTCCTCTTCATCAGTAGGAAGAAAGACAGAAGCAGTCATGCTCCCTGACGCTGGTCACACACACACACACAACCCTCTTTGATGTACTCTGTTGAGCATTATAATGTGTCTCTTCTCTCCATCTCCATCCATCGCTGCTGACTTGTTCACATGGACGGATGGGGGAAGCCCGCCGTGGATCCTTTTTTAATCTAATTTACTGAGAATTTATTGAATTTGCAGGGCATGCACGACAATGGCGGGCGGCTGTGCAGACACAGAGTAAATATGGTACCAGTTCTACCTGTGTGAGTATGTGTGGCTTGAAAAGGTAAACACAATTATGCAAAAAACATCTTTTAAATCTCAGAGGATGGGAGAACACTGGACAATACTCATCATAAGACAGGTAAAACCCTTGTGTACAATGTTTTTTTACACAGAAATTGTAAGATTAGTTATATTAAAGGATGTGACATTGCTTTTTCTCTGCATTAAAATGTTCTGGCAGCCTTTACATTACAGCTCCATACATGTCCTTGTGGACAGAAAAGGAAATTCTCCTCCTCTAATGACTGCCAAAGAGCTTATTTCCTCTGTTTTGGGCACACCACCCCTTCCCACAGAGATCACCCTCCAGATATCTCAACATGTAGTAGAAGAACAGCACTAATGCTCACCCAAGTCGTCCATGATCTGATCTCAGCCGAGTGTTTTCCTCTCTGTGTGGCACAATAGAGACGCAGACAGCATTAATAAGTAGTGATGGACGCGTAAAGAGAGACTATTGTCTGCGTCGGTCCTGGATAACTTCTTGGACACCGTTATCCGCCAAGAGAGGAGGAGGAAGAGGAGGAGGAGGAGGAAGAGGAAGAGGAGGAGGAGGAGGGCGTCCCGTTTCTTTTTCCTACCCTCTCTCTCTCTCTCTGTCTCTCTCTCTCTCTTCCTGTGTAATGCCTACCAGGACCTGAGGCTGGAGGAAGGCGTAGTTAAATAAATGTGGTTACAAACCCGCATTCCCCGGACACGAGACGTCATCTGGACATTCCTCGTCCATATTTGGGAGAGAGGAAGATGTGACCATTAAGGCTGCATGGGATTAAATATTGGTGAATGCATTTATCTTCACTGTAAATACAACCACCCCAAGGAGGAGACACACTGAAGGAGCCAAGCCCCTTTTTTTTTAAAAAGGAGCTTGTAAAAAAAACCAGTTGTGTTATCTACTTTTTCTTTCTCTTAAAGGTGTTGCACTGAAGTCTGTGACCGCAGAGAGCCAGCAACTCATGATGAGGTCACCATTTCTGACGTCAGAAAATGTGACCCCCCACTGTCCCCATCTTTTTTTATTTTTTTTATTTATATAGTTTTGTTAACATATTTTTAAAGTAAACATTAAAATACATTTATGTTTTTGTTTTTTTAACAATTTAATTTTGTGTGTTTTCTGTCACACTTTTGCCTTACTTATTACACAGGTTCAGTGACAACAGCTGTCAGAAATGGTGACCTCATGTGTGTCACACATTTCGGCATAGGGGGACCGTAGACACAATTTTTGGAGGTTTTTTTCGGGATTTTTTTAGAATATCTGTCTAAATCCCCAAAATGATCTCATCATTGTGAATAAAATAATATATGTATATATATGTATATATATACATATATATATATTTATATATATTATATTATTATATATCTATTAATTAAAAAATATATGCCCTATACACACACACACTTTGCTATTGTATATAGCATGTTATAGTTATTCTATGTTCATATTTTATATTTTCTAAGCTAGTTATAGTGTATTCTAATATACTCTTTATATTGTGTGTACTTAGATATGATATAATAATAATAATAATAATAATAATCAATAATAATAATCTATTCTTAATTTAACTGTTATATTATAAATTTCTATTGAAAATTCTTAAATAGATTTTTTCTCAACTCCTCCTTAAATCTACATTTGAGGATGTGAGTATTCTTTTAAGAACAGACTTGGAAAAGAAAAAGGCCAATGTTTAACTAGTGGTTCTCAAGCAGGGGTCCTTGAGGGAGTTCCAGGGGGTCCCCAGAAAATGGGAATAGTTTATTTTCAATATTTAATTCACTGTAGAAGTGAGCCCAATGTGAGTAAGAGACAAAACAGTGACTATTCTAATGGTTACAAAGGTTATCTCCTTAACTGTAGATGCCAATCTTATCAATCGTGGATCCATGACCCAATGTGTATCAATTTAGGGGTCCTTGACACGAAAAAGCCCTAAACTGTTTGAGGCCCTTGTTGCCTCTTCAGTTCCCATCAAGTAGAGCATGCACAGCACAACACAGATGGCAGCAGTTTCATTATATTTTGCACAGAGACCCAGAAACCCACCTGTACTTTGATCCTGAATCATCTCCAGGTTTTCTATATATTAGTTTTAGGTAATTTAAACACAACCTTATTTAGGAAAATGCACCAAGTGAGCACAATATAACATAATAAATATGTTAGGAGGACTACATATTGATTCACCAGATTACGTAATAGTGCAGGACTGAGTTGATGCTTTGATAGATATCACAGATTTTCCTACTATGTCACTACTATAAATGTCTGCTGTGAATAAGGCATATAGTATTTACAGTCCTGCACAACTTCTTCAACAGACCCCTTAAATCCTCAATAAATGTTGACACAAACCTGTATTTAAAATAAAAAAATTCAGCCAGCAGTGTAAAAAACAAAACAGGAAAAACTTTTAATTATGCAAGCTCACAGTTACAGGCTATGTTTATGTGATTAGGGGAAGGTGCCACATTGATGGTTTGGTGACGTGGTGATGTATGCATTTTCAAAACTTAAGTTTTAACGCCAGAAAACTTCTCCTCCTGTATATACTGTATGCCACAGACAGAATGTCCTTTGACCAAATAAATCCCTCTGTTGTCCAAGAGGTACCCGCCTTTGGTCTCAGTGCATGAAACATACAACGAAGAACTGACAAGTAAAACATACTGAAAAAAAACAACCAAATGACAACAAAAAACTACACATAGTTATTATAAAGACTTTCTTTCCTGGTGTGAAATTGAATCAGAAATGTACAACACAACTGGGAGAATCATCAGACCAAGGAAACTTAGCAGTTGAAGGTTTATCCGTTTCTGTGAAAATAAAGCCTTTGTTTTAAATTTTTTGTTCATGCAGTTTGCCGATTCAGACACCGGACTCCTTACCTATGCATGTTACTTCTAGAGCACTGTGACACACAACTACGCTTTCACCTTCTCCAAAATATTAAAGATAATAATTATAATAACTCACGCACGCACACACACACAATCATACGTTCCAAACCAACTTCTTCGCTCAAAAACTTTGAGCCAGGTTGGTGCTTAAGAGCAAAGTCGAGGAGCAGAACCGCATGTGATGTGGAAATCATAAAGAGTTTTAAAAAATGATTGGTGAAGCAAATTGGGGGGGGGGGGGATGCCGGGATGATAGCATGAAGGTAACATGGATAGGCTTGGTTACCTAGAATGTCCCCATCCATCAACTGAAATTATATTACATTATCCTCCACCCCGCTACTTCTCCACTGCAGTTATTCCACACACACCCACTTCCATCCTTCCCTCCATTGCTCGTTTTCCTCTCCCCGTTATCACTGCACTGCCTGTTCGTTGGCCGTGCTACTGGAGTCCTGAGGCTTCATCACATCAGGGAGTTCTGGGGGGCTGGAGAAGGCCTCGACGTGCAGCTGTTCGAACATCTCATCTGAAGGAGAGAGGAGATAAGGAAACATTAGCTCCGTTATGACAGCGGAGCTGCATGTGGCTCCATCAGTCATGTCACAAAGTTGCTGCAGCGAACACTGACTGTGGAGCGTCTTAACGGATGGAGATTCCTAAACTGGAAAGTAAGAACTACTCTGGTTAATGCACTCTCTTCAAGGTACAGTGTGTAGGATTTCATGGCATCCAGAGGTGAGGTTGCAGATTTCAACCAACTGAAACTTCTCTTGTGCCAAGCATGTAGGAGAACTACAGTGGCCAACACAAAGACATAAATGTCCCCTCTCTAGAGCCAGTGTTTAGTTTGTTCGTTCTGGGCTACCGTAGAAACATGGTGGCCTGCTCCGTATTTAGATATAATTCAACTGTGCAATACTGTCATTAATACTGCATTTATACTGTACATTCAAGAAATATTCTTATTTATACCATTCTGGCATTTATATTTAACACACTTAATAGATCCCACTTCTCAGCATTCTGTATTTACTTACAGTATAAGCATTTTGTATTAACTTAATTTGCACTGTGGTTATTTGTTATTTATTACACAGCTTTGTAGAATACTCTGATTGGTCAATCACGGCGTTCTACAGTCTGTAATTTCTTTATAGCAGACAGTTGCTTATCTTCTCTGGAACCAGTGAGGACCTTGTGAGCGTCACTTTTGATTTTTGGTATGTCCAGAATGGAGTCTGATTTTTATCAAGTCTAGACAAAATCCACATGGGATACAATTCTTGTGAATCATATTCAAACTACATTCACAGACAGTTTCTAGTCCAATAAAAATCTAATCTCAAGAGATTTGTCTCAGGCTCAAATCAAATCGGATGTATTCATCCTCTTTGTCACTTATATAGTCTTGTGCATTGTGAACTCATAAACAATGTAAAGAACAATTACAGTACAGCTGAAATAGCTCTGGCTTCAGGCCACACAAGATTTGGCAGCAATGTTCAAAAGTGATACAGGGACAAATCCAATGCAGACGAGACGGCGATACCCATTTCTCTAGTTTTTATGCATTTTCAGTAAAATACACAATGTAAATTTATGTATAATAATAAAAAAAAAACTCATTTAGCTAACAAGCACTGTCCTGGTTTCTATTCTATCACTAAAACAATCTGCTAAAAAGTTGCACAGCCAAAGCTGAACTTTCACTTGAGACGGTTAAAGAGCATTCTGCTAAATGTAAGAAAATCACTGACTGGAGTATACAAAGCAGACTGAGGTGAAATCAGTATAACACTGACTGAGTAAAGTTACGTTATTGCGTAAGAAAGTGCCTTCTAGACGGCACTGAACATCGCAGATTGATATTTAAAGGCCTGACACACCAAACCAACCGTTGGTGAGCGTCTGTCTGCATCGTTTTTGCAGTGTGTCCCGCACCGTCGGCTCTATTCTGTCCGTGTCTGAGTTTTTTCGGCCTATTCAGCATGTTGAATCGGCGGTGGCGCCCGTGGGTGAGAGAAATCACTCCGATTGGCTGCTCAGCTTAAACAAATCAGTGCAAGAGAAGAGAAACGGACGCAAGGAAAGCAAGCCAACGAGTAAATTCAAAATCAACTCAAACTCAAAGAGGAAAACTATTCTCATTTTTCATCTTCGTCTCATCTGATCAATCCAATAAACGGATATTTTCACAGCGACATGGCCATCTGGAATGAAGCTAAGTGGTGAGTGAGAGTGGTCTAAAAATGGTCGGCAAACGCTGCTATGTTTCATGTACGTATCATAACAATGGCTTGTATATCCACCAACCTCGGTCTTCCAGTTTCCATTTTTGAATGACTAACACAGACTATCGCGACCTGCTGGTGTGGAGAGTTAATTCCTCTCATGCAGGTACAGAACGTACGTGCTTACTGGCTGTTGGCTGTAGTCTTTGTGGTGTTTGAGTGCAACTTTTTGGCCAAAACAAAGGCGCCGTGAGGCGACTCAACGGTCGGCCTTTATCGCCACTAGTTCTTTGATGTTGGGTTGGTGCGTCTGGGCCTCAACAGTGCAAGAGTATGAATGAGTTACAGTAGTTGATAATCAGAGTTCAGTTATCTACTGACCTACATACTGCCACAACACCCAATTACAAATCTTGAGGGTCTAAATGAGATTGCAGGTTAACTGGCACTGAACAAGTAACAAGAGATCTAGAATAATTCCCCACCATGAAAAGCAGAGTTGAGTTGATAAGAAGCAAAAAGACAGGAAACACATGTTGTTGTCTAGAGAAACCATCCTAATATGAGGAAATAACTAAATATCCCTGATCCTTAGAAGCACAAGAACAACATAAACTGAACATACCATTTATGCGGAAGGCCAGACCAACTGTAGCTGGGGCTTGAGGTCTAGCAGTCTGGTTGGTGAATCCACAGTCACCAAGAGTTTTGCTGTCCTCTAGCGACTGGTCATCCTGTGGCGCAAAAGTTGAAAATGTCACAGGATCCCCTTAATGGCTTTTATGAATTTGTTTCAGTGAATATGGAGACAGTGTGTGAGAAATTTCCAAAGAATATTTCAGTCACCCTTGTGAAAGACAAGTTACATGCCACCACTCTCACTAGGGCCCTGTTCAGACCTGGCATTAACATGCGCCCGAGTGATCCAAATACAAGTGGACAGCTATTAAGTGTGTCTGTTCACACCTGGCATTAGAACGGATCTCCCTTCCCCGCTCTATATGCAAATTGACGCGTAGTAAACACATGGCTAATACAGCAGACGTTGTGACGTAATATTACAGGAATGTCAGTAGTAATATCCTAAATATTCGTGAATTCGGGTACATTTATTAACATCAAAATAAAAGGTTATTGTACAGAATACAGTAGAGCACAGAGGCCGTTTCTATGCTGCGAAGCAGACAAGCACTCTCGTCTGCCTGTTTATTCACATGAGGAGCGCAGAGACCTGCGGATCCCAGCGGGATGTCAGTTGAGTAGGCGGCCCTTAATGTGGCCCAGGACACATATGCGTACACACTGCTAAAAGAATGTGGCCATATGTGGCCCAGACAACCTCTGAATTTGGTCTGCGCAATCGGATCACAACGCGTCTTGAGTGCGTTCACACCTGCATTTAGAGCTGTCCACTTGTGAGCCGATCACTCAGGACGCATGTTAATACCAGGTCTGAACAGGGCTATAGACAGAATTGTGAAGCTGTCAGTTATGTGAATGGACTTATTTAGGTGTCACTGTAAAGACTTGGCCATAAACTCACTTTGTACAGCCTCTGGTCTTCAGGTGGTCTCTTAAGGATCCCTTCAACAATACGCTTCAGCTCGTACACAGTGGTAGACTCCTTGGCATCTGTGAAGATTGTGGTCTTGTGACGCCGGATCATTAAGAACACATCCTGAGGGAAAGCGGGGCAAAGAATTATATGTTAAAAAAACTATGTCAAAGGCAACTTGATTTGTGGTTTTTATCTTGAAGAAGAGGGCTTGAAGTTGGTGCTAAAAATGTTTCTCTCAGTTTAGAATGGGATCAAACAAGATAGCTGATTCTGTGGCTCCTCTAACGACTCTTTATTTGACAAAACATCTCAGTAGGCCATGTAAGTCGTTTATAAGTGTCCATCTGACAACTGTTTATAACAAATTATACATGCCCTGATATCATCCTGTCTTGATTACTGTAATGCCTTGGATACCTGCTTAAACAACAGAGCAGCTCCAAATAGTTCAGGACTCTGAAGCTAGACTACTGACCAAAACCAAACGATGCTCTCACATCACACCAATTCTGACTTCACTTCATTGGCTCCCAGTCTCTTTTAGAATTGATTTTAAAGGGCTTTTAATCACATATAAAGCTCTGAATGACCTGGCACCGGAATATATAACTGAGCTCCTCACACGGTACTGTCCATACAGGCCCCTCAGGTCTGCCAGTCTGGGTCTTTTAACTCTTCCCAAAGACCAGGTTAAAAACAAAAGGTGATCGAGCTTTTGCAGTACTGGCTCCCTGACTCTGAAACAGTCTTCCACTGAGCATTGGATTAGCAGACTCTGTCATGACTTTAAATCCAGTCTTAAAACTCACTTTTATAGAATAGCTTTTCCGATTAGCTGAATTTTAGTCTTTTGTATGCTTGTGTGCTGATGTGTAAGTAAGTGTAATTGTATGAATATGTATATGCTTGTTTCTTTATTTTCCCATTCTATTGTTTGTATTTAATTATTTATGTTTCATTGTATTCTGCTGTCTATGTTGTGAATTTCTTTGGAAAGCACTTTGTGCTTGAAAAGTGCTCTACAAATAAAATGATTATTATTATTATTATTATTATAACACCTTACTAACCTGTAGTTAATTGGTGGCAAAACCTTTAAAGGTAATTCAAGTCTTTAGTTGGTTGTTTTACCAATGTGTCAGACAAGTTTTTTTTCCAGAAAAAGAAGATTTCACTCAACAACAACAATTAACTGACAACTCATAAACTCCCAACAATCAGCCAGCAGTGTATTTGTGTATTTAGCTCGGGGCTAACGCAAAACTAGCCGACACCAAACAGCCTTGAGATGTTTGAGACTACAAAATCAGGCCTGACAGTTAACTTAATAGACTCAGTACTGTATCTCTGACAATGACTGTACACATCCAGCTGATCTGACTGAGCCTAACTAGGTTAGTTAGCTGACGTTACATCACTTCCAAGGTTAGCTAAGATCAGCTACACCTCTCTCGATATAGCTAACGTTAAGATGAGAAGGCGAAACTCACATAGCAACAACTTAGCATTAGCATTAGCTGGCTAAACCCAAACGGAAATGTCTATAACCGTCGGTATCGATTTGTTAATAGTGCTAACACGTTTTCAACACAACAATAAACGTGTATTCAGTAGTTGTATGTAACTATTATAATAAAATGATGGATAATAACAGTTAAATTACCATTTCAGGTGGTCAGCTAGCTAGCAGGTTTTGCCAGCCTGTGTGTTGTGCAGCAGAACCCCAGACTGCACCGCTTGCGGATATTGCGCAACTCACTTACGCACTGTGTATTCACGGAACGTCACTCACGCAACAGTACGCACAGTACGTAGCGGTGCGTAACATTTTCAGAATTTGGCGCGAGGTGTTTACATGCTTGACGGTCTAGTTTGATTTGAATGGACTATATGACTGTTTTGAAGACGGTCCGTCATTAACACTGGATTATGGTTTGTGTAATAACGTTACTTAACTTTACTTTACCTAAACATGAGCTGTCAGTTAGGCTGCAGCACGTTATGTGACTGTAAGTGAGCTAACTACCTGCGTTATGTTGTCTGGGTCCGCCCTGAGCTAACGTTAGCTAGGCAGGTTATGTTATTATGCGTGTTAAATGTGTTTTTTGGACGTGACATTTCTCCGTAATGGCAAAGAATGAATAATGCTAAAGTTATCCATAGCTACGTTAGCAAAGTAACTGACATAAACATACATTTGACGTTGTCAAACGTGTAGTGTGTTAACTAGTTAACCTAACGTTGTTCATCAAGAAGGTCTGTTCTAACGTTAGCTATCTACTGGCTCGGAGGTCAGACCTCTGTTCTAACGTTATGTTAGATATCTACTGGATAAGAAGTCAGACCTGATCAATAAGACTGTATTGATACTGATACCAGACCAACCTGTCAAACAAGATGATCAGGATGTCAATAATAACCTTTTTCCTCACCTACCCTGTGGCAGGTGAGGAAGGTTTCTACCAGCCACTGATTTCTTTTGTCTGCCACTTCTGAAATCTAGGTTTTAAAATTGTAAACACTGAGTCAGTGGTACCAGACTGTAGAATTATGGAATATATCATGTAACCTTAATCCATGACTATATTTAGTAACATTTCATTTTACAGGTCTGCAGGTTTCATGGTAATCAGGTGATAATGAGCAAGTAACCCAATATTTACCTCAAAATGTATTGAAAATTACTGTAGTATAAACATTATTTAATGATTATATGCTAAAATAGTATTCAATGGTTAAGATCTTAGGCGTTGCTTTTCATTGTAGGTGGGAAACTAATAAAAGACACTTCTGATCACCATTGTGTGACTTATTGTCTAATAAGAAAACAAATTCAAACAAGTTATTATGCTAATTATTATCTATTTATCAGCAGACATGGAAATAAAGCATATCAATTAACTTTGTGTTCTTTTTCCTGGAAATGTATTAAATTAATTACAAGTTATTGAGAAATAGCGGAATATAATTACACAACAGAAGTGCTCGCCATTCAATTGCCGAAAAAATTTAATTCTTGCAGAAATCTCCAAATGTCAAAGGTTTTTGATACCAAATCACAGCATGGCTTTTTCTATGGTGTTCCTCAAAGTCTTGGTGTCTAAATGTGGTATTTTGGAGGTATTTCTGATCATTTTTATCCATTCTCGAGTGGTAAAAAATTATTAAATTTAGTTTCAAATCTGTGTAACAAATGTTAGCAACCCAGAAATTGCTGCAACAACTTATGAGCCATAAGTGAGCATGGGAATGGCCATCATATACTTCTATCATAATGTTCTAAACCCTTATACAGTTTTACAATTGAATTTTAATTGAATAATTAATGATTTAATTCATGTTTATTTCTTCCACTTCTATGTGACATTTACTGTTGACCTGCTATCTCCCCCTGTACCCCCCAAAAAAAGACAAAAATGGGTATATTGTGGGTCTCAGAGGTTTAATATGTTTTGTTATAATATGTTTTGTTATAATATGTTTTACTTTGGTTCTGTAGCAAATGGGTATGACAGGTTACTTCTCCATAATTTTAAACCAGCAAGGCTGCCATTGGTACATTCATATTAACCATGAGTCAAGACTGATAGTGTTTTTTAAAGGTTTTCTTTTGACTGTTGCAGCTCTCCATCTTCAAAGAAAGGAGCTGAAAGCATCCCGACACAATGTCAGTGGCGGTGGAAACCAGCGTGTCCAGGGGGCCTCTCCCTCTTCCGACCCACTTCTCCCATGCAGCGCAGTCCTTCTCCCTCAAAAAGCGCCGTCTCCCCTTTTCCTCATCGTCTACGTCCAACTCATCCTGCTCTTCCCCTGCCCACCTCTCACATTCTCTGCCCCCGCTGCCACCATCCAAGGGATGCCCCCCTCTGAGCAGGATGTTCCCCCAGCACCTATCCCCCTGGACACCCCTGTCGTGTTCCCTTAGCAAGTCTCCCCCTCCCAATTCTGTATATGATCCCAGCAAACAGCAGTCCTATTTCAGTCAGTGCTACACCAACTTGGGGCTGCTTGGAAGAGGATCCTTCGGAGAGGTCTACAAGGTGAGTAAAATGTGTGTGGCTGTGTGCACACGTGTATGAAAGCAATATAATACATTACATATACATTATATTGCTGGAAATTCTGCAATTTAAGGACTATAAGTTGTGAGAAAGTTACAGTAAGAAAATATATATAATATAAATATGTAAGGGGCTGTCTAGCGTGGGAAATCACTAATATGAAAATCAAGAATTTAAATCCAATATGAAAACATGTAACAAGCTAACAGGCAGTGTCTATTATCTCTTACCTTTCCTCCTCATCTGTTACTGTTAAAAACATTCCTGGATTAGGAAGAGGAGTTGTGCTATACAACACTATTTAAAATCTTGACTGTTTGAACAGCTGCGCTGTGGTTTTGGAATGGGAAAGCTCACAATACAAATTTAGATATCTCTGTAAGTCGTACTTTCCCACCAAGATTATCATTTGGAGATCCTCGAATAGAAGACAAGACCTCAGCGTTTTCTGTATTTTTCTAGGTGCAAAGCAACGTGGACGGCCGTCAGTATGCAGTCAAGCGCTCTGCTCATCGCTTCAGGGGTAACAGTGACAGGAACCGAAGCGTGAGGGAAGCCAGGAACCACGAGCGCCTCTGTCCTCACCCTCACATCTTGAATTTCGTGGCGGCCTGGGAGGAGATCGGCCGACTGTACATCCAGACAGAGCTCTGTAGCACCAGCTTGCTGCTCCACGCTGAGAACCAGCCTCCTGGCCCAGGTCTGTACGAAAGAGGCAATAAAGTCTATTCAGATGTTGTATTAGCTATGATATTTTTCCTACATATAATCCACGTACTTCTTGCTCCTACTGACTTGGCTTTCGTTTCAATCCAGACGAGCCTGCAGCATGGGCCTACCTGTGTGACCTCCTCTCAGCGCTGCAGCACTTGCACTCTCAAGGTTTTGTGCATCTGGACCTGAAGCCCGCCAACGTCCTTATTACTGACTCTGGTCGCCTCAAGCTGGCGGACTTCGGGCTGCTGTTTGAGCTCAAACAGAAGACCACAGAGTCTGTAGAGGGGAAAGTGAAGGACGACGTCCAGGAGGGAGATCCCAGATACATGGCGCCTGAGCTGCTCCGTGGGGAGTATGGAGCGCCTGCAGATGTTTTCAGGTACCACAAATGAGAAAACTAAATGATATTCTACAATATGTAACTGATCTGATTTAAATGAGTGCCTAAATATTGTTGAATCCTTTTCCGTTTAGTTTGGGTGTTTCTATTCTGGAGCTTGCCTGTAATATGGAGGTCCCAAATGGTGGAGAGGGCTGGCAACAGCTCAGACAAGGCTGCCTCCCCTCAGAGTTCACCAGTGGTGAGATCCACTTTCTTTTAAGTCCTCATATATTGTCTCTTTGTCTTTATTTAAATGACTTTCACTACTTCCACCTTTATTTGCAGCCCTCTCCACTGAGCTTCAGACAGTACTGCGGATGATGCTGGCCCCAGAACCATCCGAGAGGCCGACAGTCTCTGAGCTTCTTGCTCTCCCCTCTGTTAGGAAACACCGGTGGAAGAGGCGCGTCTATCTGATGGTCACCGAGACCACGCTGACACTGGTCTCCCTCTGTCAGGTAATGTGTCTAATAAACACACAAATGTTTGGAGATTGGTTTAAATCAGTGGTTTCTAACCTTTTTCCTTAAGGGATCCCATTTCTATCATTGAGTAAACTGATGAACCCTGACTAAGTGACATAATTTATGGATATTTTTTCATATTACATTCTATGCATAGCAATAACAGTACAGAACTACTGATAAACTGTACAATTAACCAAAATAGTAAATGCAATAACTGCAGGAAGTTTGTGTAAAACAAGCAAATTGGATGATTTTTGAGTAGATAATTTGATTTCCTGTGAGTATTGCATCAGAGATGAGTTTTCCTGTTATTTTTAGTGTTTTGTTTTTTCATTTTTAACAATCATATACTTAATAGGCTTCTTTTTTTGATATTCAGTGTTTCTTCTCCCTGATGCTTGACCGTTCTATTAAGAATAGAAAAAACAAACATTAGATGCTTTGCCGATCCCTAATGGGGGTCGGGACCCCCAGGTTGGGAACCAGTGCTTTAAATAATTAAATACACAACATGTAATGCAAACCTGAAACATAAAAGTGTACTTTGTTATCAACCTTGAAGGTTTCATTTTTATATTTTTCTGCTCTTTTTCCTCATAGTTGGTGGTGTGCTTTGGGTGGAGACTCCTGTCCTCCCTTCACTTGTCCTTTCTGCCTCACTCGACCAAGCCGGCGCCCTGCACTCCTCCTAAGGGTAGCTGGGACAAGGATCTAACGCTGCCCCTCAGTGCCATGCATGCTGACTCTGGGAGCCCAGAGGATGATGCAGTGTTTCTGTTGGATCCCACAGACGCAGAGCTTTCTCCCACCTTCTCACACAGGTAGAGTCATTGTATAAACAATTAAACTTTCTCTCTCTGAGCAACACAGAGAGACTGATTTGCGCTTTTATAACTAGCAGGCTAGACTATTATAACGCTCTCCTTTCTGGTCTACTGAGGAATACAATAAGTCAACTACAACTAATTCAAAATTCTGCTGCTTGAGTGCTGACCAAAACCAAAGGGAGGGCACATATAACGCCTGTTTTAAAGCCTTTACACTGGCTACCTGTTAGTTTTTGTATTGATTTTAAAATTATTTTATTAGTTTATAAGGCACTGCATGGCCGTGCACCAGACTACCTCTCAGAAATGCTTTTAGTTTATGAACCAGGACGACCCCTCCGATCCTCTGGTTCTCCTCTTTTAGTTGTTCCACAAAGCAGAACAAAAAGATCTGGTGATGTTGCTTTCAGTTACGCTCCGAGCCGCTGGAACAGCCTCCCAGAGGATCTGAGAAGAGCTGAAAATATTGATATTTTAAACGTGAAACGTTTGTCAATTGCTTGTAAAGCACTTTGCATTTGATTTGTTCGAAAGGTGCTATATAAATAAAGTTTGATTGATTGATAGATTGATAAACTAATTCATGACTTGGTTTTATGTTGTGTCTTGGAACAGCGAAGTAAAGAAACAGCTGTTGGGACACTTTTGCCTTGAGCTAAATGTGTTATTTCTGTCAAATTCCCTGCTTAATTTTGTACATTTCCCCCCACTCCACAGGGTCAAATCTAGACTGTTTGTGGAAAGCACATCCACTCCTCTCCCAGGATCACCGAGACGCAACCATCGAAGTCCTGCCCACACACCCACTCTCTCAAATCTGGGTGACTGGTCCTCCTGTAACCTAGCGCCGACGCCCTCCAGCATCCACTCAAATGGTTCCTGCCACACGCTGACGCCCAGCGCAAGTCCCATTCACGCAGAGCTTTATAGCATGAATGAAAACTCCACGCACAGCCCTCATTCCTCATCCACCAAGTCCAACTCGCAGCGACGCAGTCGCAACTGGGTCCGAACGGAGGAGGCTTTACCCCGACCCAGCTTTGAACCAAAGAACCTGCTCAGCCTGTTTGAGGACACGACTACAGAGGCACAGCCATGAGCAGACCTGCCAGTTTACATTCAGGGGAAACGTTTTCTCACTTTAAAATGTTCATGTATGAATGTACTTAGTTTGTATGAACTGTTTTGTAACAGTCTTACAACAGCTTCTTTTAACGTACTTGAAAAAATATGTATTTAGGGAAAAGGGATTGAAAATGCTATCGGACCTTAAAGCACTTTTTATGTTTGTGTAAATGCAATCTGTTGCTGGAATGACAAGTCATGATTTATTGTTAGATAAGTTATCATTAGCTTGGTGTATACTCTGAGTCATTCACCTCATGAGTTACAGAAGAAAATAAAACAAAGAGAGAAACAGGATCTAAACTTGTGCGACATGTTTTTAGTAGAAGAAACTTTCAAAATGTAACAAGTTATTTTCATTGAATCAGACTTTAACCCTCTGAGACTTGATCCCGAACCACTTTACTGTCTTTCAGAGGCTACAGCACATTGATTTTTAGAGCTACAGCGAAGGTCCAGATATCATATGAAACTAGAAACCTAAGGAATCAATTGGTACCATGTCATACTACCTTGGAAGGGAAGGGAAGGGGGCTAAATAACGCTCTTTGAATTGCATAAATCACTGTAAAGCTGTGACTCTTGTGGATCCAATGAGCCTTATTGTATTAATGTGTGATGATGTCAGTCCCCATAGTAGACATTTTATTGTAGTGAGACCATTTTTTGAAATTTGATCTCACTGTATAAAATGAGAGTGAAAGTGACCTCTAGGATAATCACAGCATCATGAAACTTTACAACCACAAACTATAGACTTAGAGCATTCAGAGGATGGATGGCTTTCCTAGGTAGATTGACAATAAGGGGGTTTCTGAGCAGTTTCCAGTTTTCCCCATTCCAGTTTATTTCTGATTTATTTCTAGAATAATTTGACACACGGTGCTGAGCTGTATCTCAAATTAATCTTCAGGTTACCAGCTTTCAGATGATGTACACCACTCCTATGTGACATCTACTGTTGTCCTGTATCTCCCCCTAAAGACCCCCTGTACCCCCCTAAAAAAAAAAAAAAAATGGGTTTATTGTGGCTCTCAGAGGGTTATGGGATTTAAATCAGAAACATATCAAATCAGCAGTGAATGATTTAATGTAGATGTACTCAGGATGTGTTTGCATACTCACCACTAGATGGCTGCATCGCCTGTCACACTGAGTGCCAGCCGCCTTAAAGACCCAGGAAGAGGAGGATGATGTAGGTGATACCATACAGGCATATATTGATAGTTACCACAGTTACATTCAGTTATCAAAGAGTTTAGTTAATGAAATAGGAGTTGCATTTATTGTACCAGAGTTTCATATCCAAGTAGGGAAAAGGGTCAGTGATGATTTATCAGTTTACACAGGAGAAATGCTTTCAATACTGTCAGCAGTGCAGTGGATAGAGGAGGCCAGACCACTGAGAGCAATCATTTGCTCAGACTCAAGTTCATCACTAGTTAGTTTACAGTTCAGTTATTCAGACAGCAGACCAGACATTTTGCTTGAAATACAACAAACATTATACAGAATGCAAATGATGGGGCTTACAGTCATATTTTTTTTATGGATACCAGCACATATAGGGGTCAAAGGAAATTAAATGGTAGATACGGTTGCAAAGGAGGCTACAAAAAATAACTACATTGAATTGACAGTTAGCTTCAGCAAAACAGAAATGAATAGTATTATTAAACAGACACTGAGGGAAAGGTGGCAGAAGCAATGGGAGGAAGAGAGGAAGAAAGGATGGTGGTTTTACAGAGTTCAAAGGAAAGTGGGAGAAATGAGATGAGACAATCATATCAAGACTTAGATTAGGACACACTGGACTAAACAGCACACTATTTAAAATAGGTAAACATGACACAAGTTGATGTAATTACTGTGGACGAGGAAACGGTGGAGCATGTAATGTTGCATTGTGAGAGATATGAGCAGAAAGAAGGCATTTGAGTCAAGGCCTCAAAGAGATTAAAGTACACTTTGATTTAAAGGTCCCATATTGTAAAAAGTGAGATTTTCATGTCTTTTATATTATAAAGCAGGTTTAAGTGCTTTATATTACTGTTAAACTATCAAAACGCTCAATATACGGAATACAAACAGCCCGTATTCAGAAATTGTGCATTTGAAACAAGCCGTCAGGATTTCTGTCCAATTGTGATGTCACAAATATACAATATCTAGACCATTACACGGTTTTTAACATAAACATTGTAAATGTGTCCCAGTTTATTTCCTGTTGCAGTGTATGTGAATAACATCAGCTGACAGGAAGTAAACATGGACCCAAGCTGTTGCCTGGCAACGCAATTCCGTTGCAATTCCATTGAAATGCACTAAAACGGAGCGTTTCAGACAGAGGGTGAATACAGGTATATTCAGGCAGACAGTATGAGGAAAATAAAAGTTTTTTTTTTAACATTAAAGCATGTAAACATGTTCTGGTAGAAACACAAAATACAAGTATGAACCTGAAAATGAGCACGATATGGGACCTTTAATAGATATTCTACAAAAGATCTCCCTAATTCAGTGTTATAGAAAAAAAATTTAGTATCTTAGACAAATTAATATGATTGGAAAAATATGAGTTGTTTTTTAATATTGTAAATTTACTATATTAAAAAAAAAAAAACATCTTTTTTCAATATTTATATTAGCCAGACTGATCCACACTCCATACCAGATGGTGGCAGTAAATGCACCAAATCATTGTTTGCCAATAGCCAATAAACCTCAAAGAAGAAGAAGAAGAAGATGATGTGAGAAGTGATGTTTTGTGTTTTGTGCACAAGATACCCGCATCTATCTTGGTATTTACTTTTACCAAACCATTTTGTAATGCGTTTATCTTCTTGTAAAGCTACATACCAGATGGACTCCCGGGTTGCCATGTCCTGAGCCTGAGAAAGGGGGTTTTTGCAACCTTATGTGTGAATATCTGCAGGCGTGAATGTTGTAAACAATGATCGTTTTCATCTGGATCACCACTGGATAAACCTGGGATTCATCTTGCGACAATAATTAACGGAATTACATCAGGTTCAAGGTATGCATGCTTTTCCTTTATCTAAGTAATACTGTCTACTGAGGAGCCTGTCTGTTTTCAGCCCATTTAATAGTGAGATCCCATTAGCTTTTAATTGCTACTGTTGTATGTTAATCTGTAGGCTATTGTTGCAGTGATTTCTGTAGGCTATATGGTATCTTAAAGTGAGACACCATGCAGGTAAAAACATAGTTATTCATGCATTTAAGATTTTGAGCTATTTAGCTTCTATAACATGTCAGCTTTCAGACTGGTGGAAAGAAAACATCCAAAAATACACATTTAGGTGTTTATTTTACTTCAATTTTGTCTATTTGTGTCTCCTAAATTCACCCAAACTTAGCATTAGATAATGACTCGTTTGCATATTTAAACATAACATTTCAGAAAACTTGTAATACATAAATTATTATTATTATTATTAGTAGTAGTAGTAAGTAATAAACTGGGGAAGTTTTTCATGGTGACATCTAGTAGTTCATTTATTTATTTTTTTATCCTATTAACCTGTAGTGTCTTGTAAAATGTATGGAATTTTACAATACATATATTTAAAGGCTGTTTTCTTATGTAAGTTTTAATGGATGCAGAAATGCATATATATATATCAATTTACATGTAAACCCATAACATTTTTATATGGAATTAAAATACGTGTTTACAGAATAAATTCGTAAAATGGCCCAGTATTTCTGTGGATGTGACTTTACACAACACAAATACAAAAATACATGTTTTGTGGATCATATTATATCATCCTCATCTATTTGTGGATCATGGTACACATTTGTGGATTGTCTTCTGTTGATTACAACTGTTAAAGTCCAATAAAAACTTCCATATTTTCTCATAATGAGTTTTTTCTCAGACTCTGAGCCACAAATCTCCACTTCAGCAGCACCAAACTTTCCAGTTTCATTCCTATCTATATTCTGAAGGTTTTTACACAGGGGGTTGTTCATACATCATTCACAGCCTGATTTATAGAACATTTTATTCCTAAAGATGTGACCAAAAAATGTTTTTTTTATGGCTGTTGACAGTATTTTCTTATTTATGGAGTGATGAAAAGAGATATCCAAACGTCTCTCAATAAAAACCTTTGACTCTAATATGTCACAAAATGAAACTGGTATTTTTAACCTGGCTTTATCCAATGTTCAGATTTCTGCTCTAGAAATTCCAGAAAACTTGTAATACAAAAAAATATTGTCTTAATGTAAGTAATCAACTGGGAATCTATTAGTTCATTTTTTTTACCCTATTGACCTGTAGTGTCTCCCCCTAATAAATGATCATTTGGTAGTTGGTATACATCTGTGTTATTGATAGAAAGCATCCTGCAAATATCTCTGAAATGCACACACTGATCAACACCTTTATTGTCCTTTTTTTATTTTTATTATGAGGCAATAAAGATGTCCAAAATTGAACGTCTGAATGCCCGAGTGGAAAAGCTGCTGTGTAAAGCTGTGCAGGAGGTCCTGGAGGTGGTGAAGGAGACCGTATCGGAGTACCAGGAGAAAACCGCCAGAACACAGAGAGAGAACCAGAGTCTGAAGAGGAAGCTGCATGAACTCCAGCAGAAGCTACAACTGGAGAGCAATGGTGAGACAATATAATACTTGTGTCCGGAAATGTTGAAACTGTTTGATAAAAATGTGTGTGCTTTGTCACCTTTTGTTGTCGTGCAGGAATTGCAACCCAGCAGGATGATGCAGAGCTGCTTCTGATGGAGCAGAAACAGAAGGAAGAGCTGGAGGAGGAGGACGTTGAACTCATCCCCTCCGATAAGGACATTGCAGTAATCTGTCCCTCGTATTCATTCGAAGACCTCGAATGTGAAGCATCCATCACATCATTGGCCGCCTCCTGTCTCTCCCCTAGAGCTACGACAGGACCTGGCGATGACTTGAACAATCCAAGAGCTCTTAAAACAGAGACTGATAATGGACTGTCAACTCCAATTTCAAACCATGTAGTTACAATCTCTGAAAACAATCACAAAATGAAAGTAGAGCCTACGTCAGATGAAGACGCCATGCGCGCCACAAACTATTTTTATGATGATGCTGGTACATCCTCACACAACCTAGGACCTCCTCAAGGCAATCCAGGACTCTACAATGAGTCAGGGGTCATCTTCAATCTGGAGCAAAATGGCACAGAAGTATCCCAAAGATGCAACAATGTAGACATTGTTGCGGCAGAAAAACAAGTCATCATTCAAACAAGCACAATGGGCGCTTCAGGCTCCATAGTGTTCGAGAGGAACGTCAGGAAACACTACTGCTGCTCGCTCTGCGGTCGCACCTTCAGGCACGCGGGCGACTACAAGAAACACAACCGGGTGCACACGGGGGAGAAGCCGTACTGCTGCTCGGTGTGCGGGAAGCGCTTCAGTCAGTCGGGCTACCTGACGGTGCACCTGCGCTACCACACGGGAGAGAAGCCGTTTGGCTGCAGCCACTGTGGCAAAAGTTTTAGTCACTCGAGTAACATGAAGAAACACCAGCAGACTCATCTGTGAGGCTGATGTGTCCACACTTTCTCTATTCATATCATGCTATTGATAGTTAGAGCTGTCTTCGGCCAAAGAAATTCTTAGTCGACGAACACTCATACGATTTTGTTGACTAATGGATTAGTTGATTTAATCGACAGATCTGTAAAACTGAGTTTCTCCACAAGGAATCGCACAAAGGCACCACTTTAAATCTTGTGTTTACCAGAGACGTGCTCATAAGTTTCTTGGAAATAAGTCATTCAGCATGAAAAAACATAAAAAACAACAAGTCGACTAAAGAATCTGAGTCGATTGAGACCAAAATGACTGGTTAGTGGACTAATGACCAAGAGGAGGCAGCCCTATTATTTATATTTAAGACTGGACAGTAAAAAGGCTGTTTGTAATCTACAGATAGAAATAATAAAATTATAATAATTATAATAAATAAATAAGGTGTAAAGTGCTGGATCCTCAAAGTTCAATGTCAAATCATCCTCTATGGTTTAGCTGAGCGTATTGCAATTTTATTTAGAAAGTGATGTCGCTTCAAGAGTGTTACATGGAAAAGTATCAAGCACAATCTAATAATTCTCTACTAAATGTATTCCTTTATGGTAACGTTTTCTGTATTGCAAATAACAAGGTTTCTTTATGCAATGTGAATCCCCAAAACTACACCAGATGTTGTGTTGTCAACTTTAAACACAGCAAAGCAGAGAACAAATTGTAGCCTGCTGGATGAAACTTCACAGTGTGAGTCAGTTCAAAAATACTGAACTGTGATTTTAAAGTTGGTCTGATTAGTTGTCAGTGATGAAACAAACTGCAGTTTGATGAGAGATGTCAGTCAGTTGTGTAAGTTAATAGTAAACCCTGCCTATGGAGAATCCATATCAGCATGGGTTGTGTATAAATCATAAACAATTGATCTCTGACTGTTTAACAAGGCTGGGCATAATATGAGAAATACATCCCCTACAAAATATACAGGTTATCATGGACAAAGTGGAAGCATAAACTCCCAAGACCAGACTGGCCTTCAAGGCTTGCAGCAGGTGAAGTTATAGCATGTCAAAGTTTTGTATTTTTATCTTTGGGTAAAATGGGTAAAATAAAATAAAAAACACAATTTAATGAAATGCATACTGTTTTGGATACTTTTAAGCATGGAGTTTGGCCATTTTAGTTTGCACTGAGTTACTAAGTTGTTCTCTTCTGTATTTGTGACTTTGATACATTAATAAAGTGTGAAATACCAGTTTTGGTAATTTTGTTTTGGGGCATTTTTTTGGCTGTATGATGTAACGGGACAATAAAGATTTAAATTGTATTTGAATTCAGTAGGAAGTGAAGTTAACTGCTCGAGGTCAGATGTCAAGATAAGATAAGATAAGATATTCCTTTATTAGTCCCGCAGTGGGGAAATTTGCAGTGTACAGCAGCAAAGGGGATAGTGCAAAAAAACAAGATGCATCAGCTAACACAGTGTAACAAAATATGAACCATTTAAATAGAAGGAAGTATAAAAAAGGAGCAGTGTATACAGTATTGACAATAAACAGACTATTAACAAAATTGCACAAGTGGAAAATGATGTTGCACAGTATGAATTACACCTGAGTAGTACTGATAGACAGTACAGTCTACAGACAAGTGAATGAAGAATAATATGATATGATATATGATATGATATAATATAATATAATGTAATGTAATATAATATAATGTAATATAATATAATGTAATATAATATAATATAATATAGTATAATATAATATTATATAATATGATATAATATAATATAATATAGTATAATATAATATAATATAATATAATAAATATAATATAATAAATATAATATAGTATATTATAATATAATATAATATAGTATATTATAATATAATATAATACAATATAATATAATACAATATAATATCATATAATATAATATAATATAATACAATATGATATAATATAATATAATATAATATAATATAATATAATATTTACAGTGATTCGCAAATTAATGTATTAAACTTGGACTTTTATTTTGAAAACCACCACAGCGGATGTAATTCAGGTTCTGCTTCCGGAGGTTGCGAGTTGTGATGTTGCGTCACGATTAATATTGTTTAAATTTTTTCAATGTTTTTACGCCTTTAATTCGGCTGGAAATTACTTAAAAGTCTTGCTAACATATTAACCACATGACAAACGCCTTTGTTGGTAGTTTTAAAGGAAAACCATACCGTTAAATAAGCTAATGTAGCTAATGTAGCTAACGGTAGCTATCCACGCTGACGTCACGACTAGCTTGCAGGTAACAGCTGTTCACTATTAGTCCTAAACATGCTTACCTAGTGAACTGACAGTAGTGGTCCTCAAACACGTGTTTGAACTATGTTTGTTATGATGTTAATATTTAATAAACAGCTAACTATTATAAACACTTAGAACATAACATTACTTTACTGTGTAAATGCTGATCAGAGTCTGTAACTTAGCAAACATGTCACTGTGTAAACTACCCAGGATTACCCTGGTGGGAGTGGAGATACCTGTATCACTAAAATATCTATGTGGAATAGAATATAAAGCTTTATTGTCATCGTATTAAATACAACGAGATTCACAGTTGCCACTTCTGGTCAGTGCTTTAAAACAAATACTTGACAAGACTAAACGAGGCAGATAAAACATATAACAGGTAAAACACACACAGTTATAAAGCAAAAAAAACAGGTAAAGTAGATGTAATAAATAAATATTAACTGAAGTGTTACGCTAGAGGTATAAAATATAAAAATAGATGTAATGTAAACAGAGGTAATTGCACTTGTAAAAAAAGGTAGGGTAGATGTAGTAAATAAAATGTAAACAAAGGTAGTTGCACTTGAGGTGTATATTGCATCAAAGGATATATTGCACAGTCAAATGTATTTCACATTCAGTGTATTAATATTGCACAGATTTATTGTTTGTTCAGTGTCCTTATGGCCCAGGAAAAAGCTCAGGCCAAAGTGAGATCAACGTACAACAAAAGTGTCACATCAAGTGTAACAGGAAAACCTGGAAACTGCATTTGCATAATAATTACAGTACATTATAGCAGTACAGGCTATAACCAGTTTATGATTAAGACCAGAAGGCAAGCAGTGGTGTCACACAGCTGTGTTTGTGTTACATTTCATATTAATGATCATGCAATAACCGTTGCATACATATGGCTCCCTTTGCAGAGGCATAAGCAGTCCACAGTCATTTTTTTCTTACCACAAGTGACGTTTTTATTTCAGGATGTCTAAACTTGAACGTTTGAATGCTCGTGTGGCCAAGCTACTGACTGATGCGGTGCAGGAGGTTCTGGAGGTGGTGAAGGAGACGGTGTCGGAGTACCAGGAGAAAACTGCCAGGACACAGAGAGAGAACGAGAGTCTGAAGAGGAGGCTGCAGGAGCTCCAGGACGAGATAACAAGAGAGAGAATAGGTGGGTAACAAGTGTAATTTCCTTGAATCATTATAGATAATGTTACTATCCCATAAGTTACTTAGTCAAATTATAACACTTCTTTCTTTTGGTCTTTATTTCACAGCTGTTCTACCTACAAGTAGTCTGTTACCTGTAGAAAAAGAAGATACGCAGAATCAAGAGCAGGATCTGGGGCTTGCTTTGAGGCAGGACTCAGACCTATGTCTCGCAGAGCAAAAACAGATAAGCAGCCACAAACCTGACCGTGAGGTGAAGCAGGAATCAAGCCAACATGAGAGCTACAGTAACACTGAATCACAAGCTGAGTGCAATTCGGCACAAACAACAGAACATTGTACAGCACAACCAGAGGAGGTGACACACGTTATTGAGGAGGCAATGACAGTCCATACATCAAACGGGGACATCAGTGCTGTCTCATCCAGTAATGTGTGCACCTCTCACTCCAGCACCTCACTCGGGGTAAACCTAGCTGTTATCAAAAGAGAGTTAGAACTAACAGACTGCACAACTTCAGAACCGCCAACTCTGCAAGAACAATATAACAGATGTGTGGATTTAAGCTGCAGCTCTTCTCGTCAGATTTCTGCTGAGACGAACGGATCACAAGTTAGTGCCGAACCTCACGGACGTGTCGTCCACTCAAATCACGCTGTACCAAGGAGACACGGCTTTGCAAAATCCAACAGGGCTGGGTTCGATGGGAGAAAAATCAGGATGGAGCACCTCAGAAGAGACGAGTCACACTTGTGTGTTGTATGCGGAAAGACGTTCAGCAGGATCGGGAACTTAAGAATCCACCAGCGTTGTCACACAGGAGAGAGGCCGTACGGCTGTGTACAGTGTGGGAGGCGTTTCAGTCAGGCGGGAGACCTGAAAAAACACAAGAGGGTCCACACGGGGGAGAAACCGTACTACTGCAACCAGTGTGGAAAGAACTTCAGTCGGGGGGAGAATCTGAAAAGACACCAGAAGATCCACATTGGAGAGATTTTACAGTTACAGCAAGTGTGGAGGGAACCACAGCAATGATTATTATACTAGACTAAAGTCAAATCACTTTGTGGAGCATCTGTGAAGGATCATGTTTGGTCTGTGCCCTCAGTTTAAGAAATAATTACAAATATAAGCCACAGAACTTATGAAAAGGCTTGTCTCTTGTAACTCCTTGGGAATTGTTACATGGATTTATTTGCTGTTCTGGTGTTTAGCCAGTTGTGTGCTAGTTACGCTAGTCTTTTTTTCCCCTCTGATCATGATGAAACAGGGCTGTAGAAGAACTTAACCAAAGAGGCTAAAGCTTTACAGATAGAGATGCACTGATATAAAGGCATACTGTCAGGATATGAATTGATATCTGTCTAATATTGTTGGCTAACATAATTTGGTCAAATGTGGAATTTTACCTAATATAACTGTTAAATAATCAGAACAAAAAAAAAGAAAGAAATATACTTAAAAGCCATGATAAATTCATACAGGTGATTTAATTTTCTTCTACTTGTTTTGTTGTACTTGTTATTGCACCAAAACCGACGTCTCTATCATTCTTATTAGTACAACGTGCTCTGTGCTCCACCCAACTTCAACAAGGGTAGAGGTCTAAATCAGCCAGAATAACTGAAAACATCCGCGGGTTGTGTGTGCAGGGCGTTTAAGATAGGCACAAGTAAATATTAGAATGCATATCATTATCAGTTATGTGTCAATATAGAAAAGAAACTTAAACATTAACGTTTAAAAAAGCCATATTGGTGCATCTCTACTTTGCTGTATTGATTTTGGACAAAACATTTATATCCAGTGAACCTTTAGTTTAAACATTGTAAGGTGACAGTGTGTTATAAGGTGTAGCACCTCTTTTGGTTATGTGCAAGAATGAGTTCTCTCATGTGAAATGCTGAAGACAATTATTGAAACTTCTGGATGGCATGATTGTCATTAAAATTGCCTGATTTTCCAGACTGAATGAAACTTGCTTTATTATGCTGGATGTATTTATTGCTGATGTATTTAGGATAAAAGCCAAGAAAATAGAGTTTGCACAGCAAAACAATAAATTAATTTATTACCACCACAAAGTGAATGACTGTTCTTCAGAAGACTTGTTAACATCGCTCAAAGGCTCGTTGAGGTAGTCCCAGGTGTATTGTGTCATTAAAAAGTAATAACAGACAAACATCACCTTACATCTTCCCTGTGGATGTGTGTGATTTTCACCTTGAGAAATATTATTGAGCTAGAATGTGTGAGAAATTACTAGACTTTACACGCCAGATGTTTTCACAGAACAACCAATACTCACCACTGACCCACAGCTAAAAACTGCATGTCAACAGCATTTGAGACAGTGGTTCATACAGTAGCATCTGAGAAACCACAGTTATGTTACATTTGAAATACTAGATGAAGAGAGATTATACAGTAAAGTATCTACATAGCCAAATATACTTAGACTTTCTGTATGCTTGTCAGTATAAGCCAAATATACTTAGACTTCTAAGTGTACTTGTCAGTATGAGACAAGTATGCTCAAGTATACTTTTGTTAAATATATCTGATAAGTATATAAAAAGTAAACTGAAAGTATACTCTCTTATTTTAAGCTCAAATGAAGTATACTAATAGCACACTTGAATAAACTTCTTTTTGGTAAGGGTAATGATGCTTGGCCTGCTTTAGTTGTATTTTACTGGTGCAAATTTCCAAACAAGTTTGTAATAAATCAAATTATCTAGGTACATAGGCACTTATGGAGAACTGGTGATGCAGACTTGCATTTATAAATATTGATTAATTAAAGTTATTTTCTAATGCTAATCACCTTGGATATGACCTCTATGGGCAAATGTATTGGTATAATGTCAATGAAACAAGTGCCAAGATTTGAAAATGTTTGCATAAGAAACATTTGCATCTGTCACGACTTTTAAATCCAGTCTTAAAACTCACTTTTATAGAATGGCTTTTCCAATTTGTATGCTTGTGTGCTGATGTGTATGTATGTGCATATGTAATTGTATGAATATGTATATGCTTGTTTCTTTATTTTCCCATTCTATTGTTTTTTATCTAATTATTTATGTTTCATTGTATTCTGCTGTCTATGATGTGAATTTCCTTGGGCTTGAAAAGTGCTCCACAAATAAAATTATTATTATTATTATTATTATTATTATTATTATACATTATTTTTGAACGCCTTTATAAAAAACAATTGGCTTTATCGTGGATTGAGTTCCTGTATTGTGCAATTAGCTGGGTTTTTTTTTTATTTCAAAATGGCAGTATACATAGTAACAGCAGAAAACATTCAAAACATTTATATACAGAAGAAGCATAGCGAAAACATAAACAAAGAGCTGTGCCAAACATAAAAGGACAACAGAAATAAAACAAAACCAACATATCACTTAAAAACTTTAAAGATATTGCACACATCCATTGTTTTCATTGCTTTTTTGTTTTGTGAGGAAGAAATTGTTGACAGATATAGATCCATTTCTTTCATAAATACAAAGAAATAAGGCTTTTTTTGGGTAAATTTACACTTGTGAATGTGGAACGTCGCGAGAATTAAAAAATGAAATTAATAAGAAAAAATGCATTACTTGTCTTTGACACTGTAATCATAGCAACCAAATATAATATTTATATAGTACAGTGCAAAATCTGAGAAAATGTTAACAAGTATAAAATTATTGACATCTTTTCCACAATTCACATGTAAATTTACAGGAGTGGACTAAATGAGACCAAGTTTCAGGATGTGATAGCTGAAGCTTGTTCAGTACATTACAGTTTAGTAATGTGTTTCATTCCGAGTTCCTTTCTTACATAAAAGCCCTTAAATTCATGAAAAAAAATGCATTGAAACTTCTTAGTATAATAGAAGAATACGAATTACATGTACAGCCCTTAATTTAATTTATTATTATTTTCATGTCTTAATTTCATGTATAATTTTACATATTCTATTTGTTCTTATTCTGTATGCACCTTGTCCCTTTTACTTGAATGCAATAATCTATGAGCCATGTTGTTTGTAAATTTGAATTTGTTTAATAAAATAGATAAAAAAAACCAAAAAAACATTACAGTTTAGTTCCTGCCTGATGACGTAGTGCTGCCCTCACCTTGGCAACCAGGAAGTGATTGACACACACCCAGAGGAGGAAACCGAAACACACTTTACTCAACTCTTACCGGTGAGTAAACACTAACCATGTGGAAGTGAGACTTAGTCTGACCTCGCAGTTTCTCTCAAATCAAAGTTAAACATGTTTTACACATGGAAACCGGAACTGCATGAGTCAGTTATGAACAAGCGGACGGTAACGAGGGCAACGTTGGACTGTAACGACGGTAACGCCTTAAAACGGTTGAGCTATTAATGGCGTCAGGTTGGCACGTTTCCAAACTAATAATAACAATATTAAACTGTGTACTTCACTGTTTTAACTGGATTAAATTCAGCATTTCCTTATTGCAAAGACACAGACACAGTGTTAAACATTAAGCTAGTTCATTTTCCATAAACATACTAATGTTACACAGTCTGGTAATAAATGGGGAAGTTGTTGTTGTTTTGTCTGTGTTGTTGTAGGTTCAGGTCAACGCAGCCTGGGATGTTGAAATGAAGTTTGATGAAAAAGTTGCCACCACCTATTTTGAATCTAGCGCCTCACCTGTGGACAAAGAAGGCTACCTCCACAAGAAGGTAGGACACTTTAAAGGGACTGTTTGTAAGAATCAGAAATGCTTGTTAACAGCGACACCTGTGGCCGTTAAGTCAACGAAAGTCAGCGTCCTGTTGTTCGCACTTGTGCTCGCTCTACATAGACATGAACGAGCATCGCTCAAAACAGTACGTTTTAGTTTAGGTAGTACGTGTCCACAGGCTCCGTCCTTTTCACGCTTCCCATTTTTTGTGTATGTAAACAGCCGTGCAATGCATTCTGGTAGCGTGTCGGCACGATTTGAGAGACGGAGCGTCAAGTCGCCCGCTCCTCATTTGTATAAAGTTGAGGTCTAGTCTACTTTATGCAAATCACAGGCGTCCGACGCGACTCGCCGCCTCTCGAGACTCCCGAGAATCTTTTAAAATAAACGTTATCGATCCAAAATAAAGACAGATTCAGCAACTGCATGGATTATTTCTCGCCTCAAATGTTCTCAGAAACACATTTCGTTGAACTATTTTCGTGAAATAAGAGAAGAAAGTTTCCAAACGAGCCTCCATACTGTTTTCCGGTTTGAAAGCTGGGAACAGCAGCCCACAGAGGGAAAGCGTCACGTCCCCTCGTGATAAAAAATGCCCCTGTGGACACGTACCATAAGGCGACACACGTCAGCTAAAACCACAATATCACTCTATATTTCACCTGCTTGGCAGTAATGTTGATCATTGCTGCTAAGCAGGTGATTGTTTGATTGGAGTTCGTGAGTGATTGACAGCTGCTCAGAGACGGCAGGCTCCAGCTCGGCTCTGATTGGTTGTTTTCCTCCGGTATGTGAAATCTTGCAGATGCCATTAGGAGCACTGGAGGACACAGAGGCACATGATTTTTTTTTATTTCCTGTCTCATGCACTACTGTCAAAATATAGTGACCGTTTTATAAAAATAACTTTTTTTTAATCATATTCGCTCTAATTCTACCCACTGCAGCTTTAACTAAAATCAGGCAAATCAAAGTACATGTTATAAGATAGAATAAATAGCTTGAATACTTGAGTTATCTGGAGGGCAGTCAATCCATACAGCTTTCAAAAATAATATATTATTTTGAATTTCTAAGCATATAGAAACAGAAACAATACAAATTCTACTTCCCTTATTGGTGAATTTCATGAAACACTTCCATTTAACCTCCCAGGGAGCTACGTATTTCACCAGACTGTTGTGTAAGAAATTGAGTAAATGAGCTATTTGTACAGGAGTCAGTAAACTGTCACACAACTATCCCACAGGGCGAGATAAAGACTTCCTATCAGAAGCGCTGGTGCGTGCTGAAGGGGAACCTCCTCTTCTACAAGGACCGGCCGGCCGACCGGGACGTGACGGGAGTGATTGTTCTGGAGGGCTGCACCGTCCAGCTGTGCGAGTCCGAGGAGCAGTTCGCCTTCTCGCTGGTGTGGAGCGAGCCGGGACTGCGGACGTACAAGTTTGCTGCCGAGGACCAGGAGAGTCTGGAGAGCTGGATCAAAGCCCTATTGTCAGCCAACCACAGCTACCTGGCCGTGCTGGTGATGGATCTGGAGAAGAAGTACAAAGGTGAGAGACGGACAGGCTCTTTTTATCTGTGGGTGAAAGAGAGCTGCCCTTTGTTCTAGAGCGCAGCTGTGTGAGGCACCACTGTTTATAGCCTCCACATCAGACGTCATAGTGCATTGTGGTACATAATATGCAGACATTATAATGTCATAACATCTGTCTGACATTTTAAACACAATAAGTCAAGTTAGTACTAATCTAAATTTTGAAAACCAAAACGGTAAAGTCAACTAGTTTTGTGGTTTTAGTTGTATTTGATTGCAATACATTTCAACCTCACGTTTCAGTTTAGAAAGAGACATTTCGCTGCCAAGTGTGCCACGGTAAGTCAAGAGTGATGCTGGTCATAGCTGAAGTGTTAAAGTTAGGCCAGTTTTTATCCTCTGATTTTGCAGTCTTGCTAGAAAATAAAATAGTTACTCTAAAATACAAGAAAACAAAACTCTGCAAAAAGAGTGCAGTGTAATGTCAGCAGGTTTAGCCTCTCTGTTAATGTAACTTATTTATGTATTTCTCTGTCTTGTTTTCTCTTTCATCAGATGCATTAGGCGAGTTCCCCAGTAAACCAGGCAACCCTTTCGTCATGCCAAATTTCAACACAGCAGAAACAGGATATCCTGCAGCCTTCCAGAGCACACGGTCTTCAACGCCACCGGCGTATCCAGCAGCAGCAGTAGCTGTGGCGGCAGGAACCAGTCTGACCTCCAATCAGATGCTCCTAACTCCGACCACTCCGTCCAAGTCAGCCAGTAAGAGATCACCCAAACTCTGGCCCAAGAGGAGCGCCAACGTGGTGCCCGTTAACACTCCTGCTCCGCCTTTGGGGGAGTGGTCCGGGCTGTGTCTAAGCACCAAGGAGGAGTTCACCAAATTGCATGAAGATTATGGAAAAGAGGTGAAGGAACTGATTGCTGATTGGTCAAAGAGGGGACGAGGTGAGGAAGCTGTCGAGGGCGGAAACTTAATAGATTTTGGATAAAAAGGGGGAAGTGTATACGACTTCATTTTACCTGCGGTTGCATTGCAAAGCTATTTTGTAAATAGGAATTTGAGCTACAACAATTATTATTGGGATATATTTGTATATATTTGTTGTTCAAGAACATACTGTTTATTTTTTACTCATGCCATAGAGTCAATAAATGATCTCATGCTTTATTGATCTTTGTTACAGTGAAGTGATTTCAGGTGTGTGAACAGGTCACACATCCAAATGCGGCCTCCATCTAACTGATCTTTATGTGCTCTACATCGTCCATCTAGTCTACCTAATCAGTCGGGTTGGGTATCGTTAAAGAAAGGGACAATACCCGACAAGTTTTATGTTCCATGATAGCAGAAATGAAGAACTAAATTGTAATAGTGAAACTAAATAGTTTAAAACCGGTGCCTTAATTTAGAAACTGCAAACAAAGACCTGCATCATTCATGTCCGTTTACCAGAAATCAATCCTATCAGCCAATCGGAATCGAAAATGTTATGTGGCCGTGGTAATTTTTATGCCTCTGCGCCGGCGACAGCCATGGCTGGGTTGTGCGCGTCCATCCGTAACATTCTTGTGAACGCCATATCTTAGGAACACCTTGAAGGAATTTCTTAAAATTTGGCACAAACGTCCACTTGGACTCGAGGATGAACTGATTAGTCACTGTGACCTGACAAAACACGTATTTTGCATAACTCGAGAATTAAATTGCTAATTATGACAATTTCACAGAAATGTCTAACAGGATAAAGTGATGACATTTTAGAAAGGCATGGATATAAACTGCAACTTGACTGGTGGCCGGAGACATACAACCATGAGGCGTTAATTCTAGTGTGATACTGATAATGCTGATTTGATACCTGAGTTTCTATACAAATACCAAAATGATAAATTTTCTGAAACCTTTAAGATATTTATTTATTTAAAAGGATCCCCCTTAACTGATGCCAATGGTACCAGCTAGTCTTCCTGGGGTCCGAAATCCAGAACATCATATTCATTGTATACATACTGTTTACAACATCACATCTGTGTTACGTTAAGAAAGTGGTCGTTCAAATTTTCACAAACATTCATTCCATTGTACATTCAGTTACATCGTCTTTGATTAATTAGTCTCAGAATAAGTCTATAGCCTAAATTAGCCTCAAGAGCCACCACCAGGGAACAGAACAAGTCATTACATATGAACAGCACTAGACTATTGATCAGCTTGTCCAAACACAAACAGCTAAACAAGACCTTTGTCGAAATAAATTAGTAAAAAATTTGCGGAACTGTGATTTCAAATCAGGACCTATCTGATCAAAGTATGAATAAACAGGATTACGAGAAATTTGATGCCAGCTGTCTTGTTTTTAATACCAAACTGAGGTGTGATACCGAGCCCTGTTATTCACTAATCAAATGTTATTGATCACTTAATTACCCAATTTGTCTATATCCCAGTAAATTAGACTTCCTTTCCCTTCAAAGCCAGTGACTGTATGGGTAAAAAAAAAAGAGTTGTACGGGAGCAACGCTGGCCAATAAGGGCGAAGTCTGTCGAATTTTACAAGAGAGTCAAAATGGCTGAGAAAGAGAATGGTGGCGGGGGGGAGCCAGCGCTATTTCGGTCTCTACAGCTGTCTAGTTTTATGGTCTTTGACAGAGCTCGGTGTCTTTCTGCCCCTGTCACCTTCAAGCCCATACTTGAAGTGTCTGTGACCTTCTTCACATAGGATTCAACTGTTGCTCACTTATCTGCAAATAATTCTCTGTGGGAGGATCAGATAAAATCAACACCCAGAATATAAAAAGAAAAAGACATATTGGTCCCTCAGGCGTACGAATGAATGAAGTATTGGTTCACAGCGGTGCTCGATCCCAATACATACATGTCTTAGCTGTCGGTGGCATGATTGATGGCAGCCTATGGAGCTCATATATGGAGTTTAGTGGGTGGGCCGCTGTTCTCCTGTTCTAAAGCAACTATACTGGGAACCACCATGAGCATCCTAAATTAGTGCAGCCACGGTGGGAAAGCTGCTTATTTAGTCCAATCGTCATTTGCTGTTTCCCATCACAGATATGACTTATTGTCATAGAAACAGACATTAACAGAGTCCTCCTATTACAGAGAACGATTAAATATTTGATTTGTTTGCTTCTCTTGCAAACAAAATTCTGTCAATATCTGATATTTTATTTTCGTTTTTTCTAACTGTTTATGGCATTTTTCACTTCTAACAATGCACAAAGCCATGAAGCAACATGAAAGAGAGGCTTTTTCTTCTTCTAAACAACCATTTGCAGGAAGTATTTCCTGCCACCTGTGTCGGTATCACAGGACTGTTTACACATCTCATTGATGCAAGGTCAGTTGCCTGCAGAGGCCTAGTAGTCGCGTGTCATTGCTGGATCTTGACCAATATCCATCATCAGCCAACTGCTTTTGAGTTTCATGACTGTTTATACAACCTGCTGCTGCCAAAAGCAGGGCACAAACCTATCATTTAGACAGGTGGTGACTTCAGGATATGTCAACCGCGAGTACGTGTTGGCACCCTGAGCAGCTCGAGGCTGTTAATTGCTGTTAATCCTCCTCATGTGTTTGTATCAAAGCAATTTTTTCACAGTGGATATAAAAGGAACAAGAACAAAGACCCAAGAAGAAGAAGAAGTCGCAGGTCAGGTGTCCCTCAGCATGTCCTGTCATGTCACTTTGTCCATATTAGTCCACAGATGACAGAAAGTCAGGCCTGTGTGTTGGCATTGAATTCACCTCATTCCAAGACTCCTGGGGCCTATTTTGGAGCACCGGTAAGCCGATCCGCCCCTTCGCTCCTCCCTCTCTCTCTTACTTTCCCTCAGCTCTGTTTTCCAGCCAAACCTGATGGTGTGGCTAAAGTTAGCCCCCCGTGGGCTAGTATATAAGGCCCCTAGGGGCCAACGCTTACATGTCAGTCACATCGGCTTGGCGTAGGCTTCTCTTCTTGACCACCAACAACCCCAAAAACTTGAGAGATGGTGAGTGTGGGCCACGTTCCTTGGAAGGACAGGGATTTGATTTGATGAGATGAAAGCATCACTGATACAGATGCTATCTGGATTACCAACAGCATCATGAAGCCTCACAAAATGTGGATTTGGAGTCTTAACTTTTATCTGCTTGGCTAAACTTATCCTTGATGAAATACAGAAATACAACATGTTTTGGCTTATTATTGTAGTGCCCAAAGCCATTACATTGTAATTTACACTAAACTGGGTGAAAATGGACAGATTTCTTTTGTAGGAAAAAACTATTTGTGATGAAAACGTGTGATTTGTTTGGCAATTTGTCAAAAGCCAACAGATACAGTAATTTAGTTAGACTTTTTTTTCGAGCAATCTTTCATTGATCTTAGCCACAATATGGATGTAGATGTTACCGAAACAAAAAAGACTCCGTTGTGTCCTTTTGTTTGTGACCTCTCACAGAGGGCATCCTTGACATCCTTCGTATTTTTTTTTGCGTTAGAGTTATCCAGGATCACTGCATCTTATAGTAAAGTCTGTTTGGTTGATGTTTAAAGTGTATTTTACCTTTCTTTTCCCCAGGCACCCAAGAAGGCCAAGAGGAGGCAGCAGCAGGCTGAGGGTGGATCCTCCAATGTGTTCTCCATGTTTGAGCAGAGCCAGATCCAGGAGTACAAGGAGGTAAAGTTTTCCAAATTTCACGTACTTCAAAAGTTCCCTAGCCGTAAAAATTGAGGTCTTAAAGGGGACATTTTGTACACTGCAATGCCTCCACGTAGCATTTGACCTCTGGGGGGCAACGCGAGGAAGCTATAGACCTCATCAGGTGGCAACGAGAATATCCTGATCAGCAGGACAGGACAGTAAATCAGTGTTTTTTCCGATGACAGCAGCTACCTCTCCATCGGGGCGGCTCAGTAATCCTCTTCAGAGAGTCGAAACACTCGTTGTGTGACCCCACTAGAATGCCGCCCAACAGCTGGTGGACAGAAATATTAATCAAAGCAGGAAAGAGGGGCTCAAGGTAGAAACAACAAGATTTGAAGTTGAGTCTGTGTTTATGGAAGAGAAAGAGGAACATGTTTTTTTGTTACCTCAGGAAAGTTTTTCTGAATAATAAAGGAGATTTGTGTTGTTAGATTACAAAAAGTCTCTCTGGGGCTTTTCCTCAGTGTACAGGTGTAAAGAAAACAGGATACAACAGTAGCTGAAATAACATTGAGGACAGGGTCATCAGATTTAGTCACAAGGCCGAAAAAAGAGGGAGGGTTGGTGGGTGGTTGGGGTGACAGCTGTAATCGATACCGTCTCCTTAAATGTCGCAACGGGTTCGTCTCACATTCCGAGACCATTTTAACACCTTAGAAAGACAAGTGGCCGACCAGCTGCCAAGTCCCAAAAGGTTTGCCATGCCATCTTTGGTTTCACTGGGTGCTACGCCCAGCTATGTGGGACGAGAGGTGGAGAGCGCCTCCACATTTACACGCTTATGTTGGCAGGCTATCTCTGGCAAATAATTATCATAACCAAGTCTTAATGATGAAATGTGAGGATCTCAATTTTCACTGTTTTAATCACTTGTGATTTAGAGTTTGAGGGCTTCTGGATGACACCTGAGGAGGCGGTGATCCTTTGGTTCATTTCTATTTACTGACTATAACCTCTCCTCTCTTTTTGCGTTGTCCCCGGCAGGCTTTCACAATCATCGACCAGAACAGAGACGGCATCATCAGCAAGGACGACCTCAGGGACGTGCTGGCCACCATGGGTCAGCTGAACGTGAAGAATGAGGAGCTGGAGGCCATGGTGAAGGAGGCCAGCGGCCCCATCAACTTCACCGTCTTCCTCACCATGTTCGGCGAGAAGCTGAAGGGTGCGTCGACACATGCACCACCTTGCTCATCACATTTTTGTCTTATTTCATACATATTTTCCCCACATTACATGTTTGATATAATTCAGGATTCTTTATTTAGGCTTGTTTTTTATACTTTATAATTGAGACTAATTGGCTGCTTTGACTATTAGGTGCTGACCCCGAGGACGTTATCGTAAGCGCTTTCAAGGTCCTGGACCCTGAGGCCACTGGAGCCATCAAGAAGGAATTGTAAGGGCTTTTACCTTACCTTACCTTACCTTACTTACCTTTAACTTACCATCCATCACAATAGACTATCTGATATTCATTTTTCTCTATTTTCTCCCTCCAGCCTCGAGGAGCTCCTGACCACCCAGTGCGACAGGTTCACCGCTGAGGAGGTGAGTTGATCCGTCTTTGTCTCGCTCATCCTGTCATTAGTTGTTCGGGATTGTAACGCCTTTTCTTTAATCTCCCCCCCTTGCCAGATGACCAACCTGTGGGCTGCTTTCCCCCCTGATGTGGCTGGCAATGTGGACTACAAGAACATCTGCTACGTCATCACACACGGAGAAGACAAGGAAGAGGAGTAAAGTACAAAACCCAAATCTCTCAAGATCTCTACCTCCGTTTTCAAACCCCGTACTAGACCTCCACCAACCTTCCTCTCCGACCACGTGGCTTCCTCGCACACTTCCGCGCCCCCCGGCCCGCTCTCTCTGCTTCACTACAAAAAAAGACTTGTCTCCTTTATGGAGACACTCAGTGAGAGGACGGAAGGCTGTGGGGTTTGTTTGTGTGTGAGTACCAACAGGGAGACATGGGATTGTTTTCAATAAAAAATAATCTTGTGGCACCGAAACACTCTCTCTATCTCTGTCCCTGCCTCTTGTTGCTCCTTCTTTTCCCGCCATCACTCATTCTGTCCTTCTGCGTTGAGGCCAGCAGTGCATGCATCATACCTACATGTATGAGGTCCAGTGTATAAAGTCAGTCAGAAGTGTCTCTTGGGTGCTGTGGTGCATGCACAGTCACTTACTTGAAACAAGTAAAGCAGCCTGCGGTCTGTTTAGTCTCAACCTGACTCAGAGTGTTTCATGGATTCGTCCCTTTGTTTGCAACAGAGAGGAGTGCACAGTAAAAGAGTGGGAGTACTGTACTATAATAGTTTGCCTACCCCCCTTCTTTTTAACCTGTCTCTCCCTCTCTTAAACGCAGGTATGAAAGGAAAAGTTGCAGTGAAAATAGGAAAAATCTTGTAAATAGGGAAAGAGATGGTGAAAGATGGTGAGCGGGAGGCAGGAAAGAAAGGAACAAAAGTAAAACGTCTTTGTTTTTTTACTCTACTCCCTCCCTCTCACCGCTGTTTCTCTCCTGTTGTTGTGATTGTGTCTGTAACAAATAAAGAAGTACAAATAAAATCCACTATCTTTCGTATGACGCTGTGTGTGTTGGTTTAAGTGTGGGTGGGTCGCAGGAGATTTTATTAGGGTCGCCAAATTAATTTGTAGAATTTCTTCTGTCGTCTTTTATTTAACATTTATATCTGCAGTACACCTTTGAGCCACATGATGGAGCCTGAATTGTTCTGATAATTGAAGCCTACTTATAACATTGAATCTAATATGAAAGGTTGGCATACAGGGTTGTTGCCTTAGTCCCTTACTCTACAGTCTGTTCACATATGACTGTGTTGCCAGATATCATAATGACACCACAGTGATTGGACTGATAAAACAATTTACTCTAAATTTTGGTGCGTAAAAACTGGCATAGCCATTTTCAAAGGGGTCCCTTGATCTCTGACCTCAAGGGATGTGACTGAAAATGGGTTCTATGGGTACCAGCGAGTCCCCCCTTTACAGACTTTTTAGAGAAGTTTCTGTGGTAACGTGAGCCATCGAGGGTAAGACCGCGGTAACGCTGTACGCCTCGCTCAGAGGTCATCCTTACCATAATAACACTACTTTAGGAGCAATGGCAGTCAGACGGCGGCTGGCGGTACCACCGTTTTCCAACATATGGCTCACGTTACCTCAGTTTCACAAGCGTGTTTGAGAACTACGGTGACCTTCAGGTAACGTAAAAAGCTCTCTCTAGAGCCAGAGTTTGGTTTGTCCGTTCTGGGCTACTGTAGAAACATGGCGGAGCAACATGGCGGGCTTCGTGAAGAGGACCCGCTCCCTATGTAGATATGAAAGTTAACGAAAACACAACAATTCTTAGTTTGAGGTGATTATACACTAATAAAAACATAGTTATGAATATTATATTCCATTTCTGCTAATAGATCCCCGGAAATGTTACACACTGTTCCTTTAATATGACCTGACTTTAGATGTGTTTCTGTTATTGTCATGCTTTGGGTGCACCATTGTGGCCTAAAATGACCCATCTAACACAGGTTCTACTTCATTCACTTGTTGAACATTTGAATTATTTTCCATTCCTGATTTTACAGTAAAACTAATTCAAATCTGGGTGGAAAATTGATGTGACAGATGGTGATTGTGTGGCTTGTCAACTTTAATATTCACTGCTGCACCTACGTTATTCAAATCAAGAGCACTTTCTCAAACACAGCTGGTCATATTGTCATTTTACTTTACAGCAGCGAGAGGTCGGCTTAGTGTGTTCAGTCGCTGTAGGTGTTTTCAATTGATTAATAAGAGAGGGAAAAAAGGTTGTATAGTGCTTTTTGCTTTTTTTTTAGCAAGACCACAAATCTAAATGTCTTGGTTAATTAATATCACTGCTAATGCAACATCTGCTATCTCTTCGGTCTGTCAAGGCAGTGAGGAGGGTATTATCTTCTGGACATGTGTCACTTCAGTTTCCTTTGTTTTTGGATTTCCTGGAGGTGTTGCCTTACTTGTGGACATGTTTCAGAAAGGAAGAAAAGGAACCCCATTCACCCCCAATGATGTCTATGTCTCAAATATCACTGTAATGGATGCCCTGTATTTGCTCTTTCTTCTACCACAGTTGTATTACATGCAACATGGGCCTAACCTTCTGTATACAAGCTTTATGATGTTCTTATATTCATTCAATTTGTGTGGGAGGCCTCTCCTTGTAACCTGCATCTGTCTTGACTGTTATTTGGCTGTGGTTCATCCGATTACATATCGGGTGAGAAAGAGTTTGACTCCCAGGGTCCTGATGGCTGTCGGTGTTTGGACTGTGGCGGTTGCTTATGGGTTTTATTTTGCTACCGCACGCGAGGTTCTGACTGGCCTCGCCCCAATCCTTTTTTTTGCTTTGACTCTCCCTGTTATTGGATTTTGTGACTTCTCCATCCTCTGGACCCTGAAGAGATCCAACCCTGGAGGAAAAGACATCCACCCCCAGAAGCAGAAGGCTCTGCAGATCATCATCATTAACATGATCGTTACCTTTACCACCTATGTTCCTCCAATAATGACTTCTTTGGTGATCAGGTTTTTGAGCTTGGATAAAGACACCATTACTTGTGATGTAATGATTCCAGTGATGACCATCACTTTAATAGGTAACACAGTTTCACTCTTCCTGTGTTTGAACAATATGGGAAAACTGGACTGGCTAAAATGTTGGAAGCCGAAATGAAACTCTGTTTTGTCTTTTCAGTTTTTAGTAACAGACATTTCCCCAGCTGTCTAGAGCTGGGCAGAGTGTGAGAGAGTATATTTATCTAGTAAAATACAGCATAAAGTACTTTAATAAATAACCTTCCTAGTTGTATTTATTGATGGGACTATACTGCATGATGTGATTTGTATGTACATGATCTCATTTTATTTCATGATTTCAATATTTTGATATCATTGTGATAGTTGTTTTATTTGTGTGTGTCCATTGTAATCTATTGTCTATATGGGTACCTGGTGTAATCAATCTATTTCCACTGTGATGAAAACCCTGTGAGGTCAAAACATGTTTGCATTTTAAATCAATGTGCACAACTGAATAGAGGATTTATATAACTTTTCTACTTTTTCTGCCTAAGAGTGCTTGACAAATATTTTTCTGTTAGGGTTAATTGTAATTTTTCTCGATGTATTACAACCACATAAGTTAAAATAAAGGAAGTAAATGCCGTGAAATATCTCTGCTTTGAACCACGTAATTTACCTAAAGGGCTATTTCATTTACCATTTGCAAACCACAGATGTTGACAGGCTATGGAAAGTGACTGGTGATGAATGAGAGTGTCAAGTTAAACACTGAGAAAATACATGCATTATTCAAAGCAAGACACATTTTCCACAGCAGGGAAGACACCTGTTAATACACTGTATTGGACACATGTCACACAACTATGAGGGAGGCTTTTAGTTCCTTTTGCTTGACTGACAGAGAATACATATTTAATGTAGCATCATAAATGATACTGACGCTTTTATTCGTCTGGGATTTATGTATTAGTTATGCATTTTGCAAAAAACATTATTAGGCTATTATTATTATTATTATTATTATCATCATCACCAGTTCCCCGTCAGTTCCATCTGTGTTTTATGTGTTATTTATCCATTTTCCATATAACATTCTTGGGCTATTATTATTATTATTATTATTATTATTATTATTATTATTATTATTATTATTATTATCACTAGTTCCCCGTCAGTTCCGTCTGTGTTTTATGTATTATTCATCCATTTTGCAAATCACATTCTTGGGCTATTACTATTGTTATTTTTTGTATTATTATTATTATTATTATTATTTTTATCAATATTATTATTATTAGCATTATTATTATTATCACAGTTCCTCAGTGCCCAAGTATTAAATCATATACTGTAATATAAATTATACAAAACATTATATCTTGCTACCATATATCAATATATTTATAGGCATATACGACCAAAATCAATAGATCAATGAATCACGTGACCCAGTGACGTCGCCACCAAAATAGGAAGTAGAAATAACTCAAACAAAACGTTCTGCCTTCAAAATAAAAGCTACAAATATGTCGCTTTACAAATACCGGTAACGAATCTGGCAAATAAGTAGGCTAACAACAACAATGAGGCTAATTGGAAACATTTATACCGAACAAAGATGATACTATGGCTATAACTCGATGTTTTATTACTTAAAACAAAAGTGAGTGTTTTATTTTGGAAAATAGCGTGCAGGAAGTGATGTGAGAGTGTTGAAACTTGACCCTGATGAGAGAGACAGTGGACAGACTGTACTGTGACTGTAACACACTTCAGGCCCTGTTTGTCACCACTAACTCACTAGTTAATGGCTGTGTGGTGATGTGGACTCGATGCCGCTGTCGTCCCGCCGTGCCTTCGTGAGTCCTGACGGGTTGAGACCCTCCACCTCCACCGTCACCATGGTGACTTCATCGTCAGCCCGCTGCACATCTGTCAGACTCCCCGCTGTGACCACCGTCCTGCTGCTGCTCCTGATGTCGGTTACCACCGTGCAGTCATCTCAAGGCGACAAGGAGCCGGTGTACCGAGACTGTGTGAAGCAGTGTGTCCGGACCAACTGCACCGGGGCTCGGCTACGGGGCTTCCAGTCCACCCAGCCGCAGTACATGACGCTGACAGGTGAGCTGTTGTTGTTGTTGGTAGGTGAGTTAAGATAGCTTTAGCGTGCTAGCAGTCTGGAGGTTTCTCTACAGAGTACACAGGTTCTACTGTTTCATTCATTAACTGAAACCAGTTCTTCTGGCTGAGCAAGGTGCCACTAAAGGCCCTTGTATAGTGTGTCTGTCTCTGAGATTTAAAAACAATTTGATAAAGAGGAAGCTTTGATAACCATGTAATCCAACCAGAAAAGAGAAAATGAGAAGTAGTGCCTCTTTCTCTTCAGCTGTAAATAAGATGAGCACATGTTTTAGGGCTGCCACTATGCACACATTAAATTATTTTCTCAATAATGTTTGGTCTTATAAAATGTCAGAAAGTAATGCATCTGAAATTCCCAGAGCCCAAGGGTCGACATTTTCAAATGTATATAATAATAACAACTCTTCAAAATATTAAATGTTTTATTTATTTATTCCCCAGCCAACATGGTTATGTGGGCCACAAATGGGTTATGCTGGGGGTACCTGAGTGCCAAGTGGGTATGGGCTCAAAATGGGCATCTTATCTGGGGCCCACTTGGGTCAACTAAGTTGGTCCCACACGGGCTCCCCATGTGGGCTACCTGTGTGGGTCCTAGTTGGGTCACTACTGGGAAATTAGTGCATGGGGCCAACATGGAAACTGTGGACACTTACAACCCATATTTCAGCTCATGTAGTCCCCATGTAGTTCCCACATAGAACTTAAAGCTGGGACCAAGATGGGTCTTGGGTATGTTGCCCAGTTGGGGCCCACATAACACCCATTGTAATCCTGCATGGAATCCATGTGGGCAATTGACATTGGGCCATTATGGAACCCTTGGACAATCCCATGTAGGGCCCATTTTTCAGCCTATTTACTACCCACATGGGCCCCACATACAAATGTTGGCTGGGTTATTTGCACATATATAAAACTGCACAAAATCCAGTCAATGAAAGAAAAACAAGAAATGTGACAGGAGAGGTCAAGAAGCCACAGGCTTATAGAAATGACCTCCCCCCCCCCAACCACAGGAGAAAAAAAACACAATAACAAAAAAGGAAGAAAGATCTAAACTAACATACTTTTAAAAATACAACAAAAGTTAAACAACAACAAGAAGTACACAAAATGTGCAGAAAAACCCTAACCAAACAGTGGAAAACAATCCAATAAAAACAATGAAATACATACAAAAACAGTACAGAAGAAAAATATATATATTTAAACATACCAAAAGATAATTAGACATCATGAATTAAATGTGATGATAATTTCCTTTTAAAATGTTCTAAGGTTTGATCTAAAACAGAGAAAACATCAATTTCTCACATTCCAGAAGCCAACCAGAGAACGTTTGGAATTTAAGCTTTAAAAAAAATGACTTACTGTTTGAAAATTAGTTGTTAATTCAGACATTTTCCAGATGTATTTTATTGTAGAATATTCGTACCTATTGAATTGAACTTGACCCTTTGACCTGTGCTCATCTCTCTTTGTTCCAGGTTGGATATGTCGCGATGACTGTCGCTATCAATGCATGTGGACCACAGTGGGCCTTTACCAGGCCGAGGGGTACAAGGTCCCACAGTTCCACGGCAAGGTTGGTAATTCTTATAGGGGCCAGTATGTGAATCACACTGAGCTTCGTTACAATGTAAAACAGCTTCTTATTCTGTCAATCAGAAGAACAAAACTTTCTTATGTGCTCCAGTCAGTGTTTGGTTTCATTTTAATTGATTTTAGTCACATGTGAAATTATAAGTGATGTATTTCATCTCTCACAGTGGCCATTTGCGCGCTTCCTGTGTTTTGAGGAGCCAGCGTCTGCCCTGGCCTCTCTGCTCAACGGCCTGGCTTGCCTTCTCATGCTGCTGCGCTATCGGAGAACGGTGCCGCGCCAGAGCCCCATGTACCACACCATCAACGCCTTCTCTCTGGTGAGATGGAGAAAAATGAAAACACAAATAAATACAGAATGTGTTTACACTCATGACAAAATGTACTATGCGTATTTAACAAGAGCATGTGTGTGTTTCTTCAGGTATCTCTTAATGCCTGGTTCTGGTCCACAGTGTTTCACACCCGGGACACCTATCTCACCGAGGTAATGCTTGCTGACGTCACAACAAAAAGAATAATTGGATTGTCAAGTTTTTTTATGGCCTACCTGTGAGCAAAGCAGAAACAGAGCAGCATGGGCATCCTTTCAGAGTTTTGTTTCTCTCTACCTGACTGATGTAAAATGAATAATGTCTCACTATTCAGCAGCGGTTTGGTCTACTTACTCCTGAGAATACTATCTGTTCAGTCAGCTCGTGAGCTGGCAGCAGCTGTTTATATGGAGGGTTGGTGAGAGCCGTTGGGACTCAATATGCAGACCAGCGAACCAAAACAATGAGCTGAGCACGGCTAGAAGCGACCTTTTCACATTACAGGCAGTCAGTTGATTCAGTGTTCATTTTAAAAAATGTACTTCTTGATGCAGCTTTATTGTAAACAGAATGGAGAGCTGCTAAAATATCTTTTGAACTGATAGACCACATGCTGAGATGAGTGTTATTTTATTGGCAAGTGAGCTTAGCTGATCAGTAGCATCCTAATGGCATTACTGACAAGCCATCCAGATATGTGCCGTATATTCTCAGTAACGTACAAGTCTTGATGTTGATTTCTGTTGTCAGTAAATGTGTTTTTGTCTCTGTGTGATATTCTCTTCTAGAAAATGGACTATTTCTGTGCAACAGCAGTCATTCTTTACTCAATCTACCTATGCTGTGTCAGGTAAGCTCAAAAAAACAAATGTTACTACAGATGTTCTCCCATGATAAAAGAGGAGAAAAGGAGAACTAAAATCACATTCAACTCTATTAATCTTTGACCCTGTTTAACATTTCTGTCAAATGTTTTTATATTTATGATAAGAATTTGTGAATATTTACTTCAAGAAGTTGGAAGACAAAAACATCATCTGGGATGCTTGTTGTTATTCTGTTAATCCGTCATTTCTGCTTGTGCTCTCTTCGTCAGAACATTGGGTCTGAGGCGACCTGGAGTGTCCAGCATGGTGGGAGTCCTGCTCATCTTGGCCTTTACCTCGCATGTGTCCTACTTGACCTTTGTCAGTTTCGACTATGGCTACAACATGGCTGCTAACGTCACCATCGGTACAGCAAATGCTCAAAAGTCACATTTAAAGCTCATATTTGGTTGGACGTAATAGCTTATTTATTTGATAGTTGTGTTATTTTGAGTACTTTTCTGTAGCTGCTTTGTACTTTTTTTGTTTACAATATCTATACTTACCGGTACATTCTCATTACAAATTTGATTCAGTCTGCAGTTAGAACAATTTACAGAATATCAGTTCCTCGGTCATCGAGTTCATCACTAAATTTTTTGCTTTATTATTGTTTTAAGATTGCTCTTCTCTGGTGCCTTGTCTTTCTTATCTTTAACCATCTTTTGTCTTTAAAGGCATGGTGAACCTCCTGTGGTGGCTGTGTTGGTGCTGGCAGAACCGGCGGACCCTGCCATACTGGTGGAAGTGCGGCCTGGTGGTGGTGATGCTTCACGGCCTGGCCCTGCTGGAGCTGCTGGACTTCCCCCCAATGCTCTGGGTCCTCGACGCTCACGCTGTGTGGCACCTCAGCACCATACCGGTGCACTTCCTTTTCTACAGGTTCGTCCACTCACCTGCTCTGTCTTTGTGTCGTAGCTTTACGGAAGAGAGGCATTTCAGGCAGTGTCTGAAATAGAGAGAAAGATAATGTTTTTACCTTGAAATGAAAAGAAATTGTTGCTTTTTATGTGTGTGTGAAAGGAGAGAATTAAAAGGAATATTAAAGGGCCAGTGTGTAGCATTTCAGGGGATCTATTGGCAGAAATGGAATTCATATCTACATAGGGAGCAGGTCCTCTTCACAAAGTCCGCCATGCTTGGAAAGGGAGGAGTGAACCGAGTAGTCAGTTGGTTACAGGCTCACCACTAGATGACAACTCAATCCTACACACTGTCCCTTTCATAGGGATAAATACACGATAAATGATCCTCGCTTCATTCTCCCTCCAGTTTCCTGATAGACGACAGCCTCTACTTACTAAACACAGAGAAGATGGGTGTCAAAGTCGAGTAGGAGGAGCTCATCACCTCGTCACCACGCCTACTCCCTCGCACGTCTCCAATCAGGGCAGCCGGCAACCCGAACACGGACGTAGCCCAGCCTCCCAGATGACACGCATGACACCACTATGACTTCCATCAAAGTAGACTTTGTTTACATATCTCTTGTTTTTTACATTTTTTTTTTTTTATTATTTATTTGGGGGATACTTTCTCTATTTTTCTTTAGATCACGATTGTTGCTTGCTCTACTTAACTTTGCCTTGTACAGACATGTGCTCCGAGACTCTTTTGCCATTTATCATAACTGCTAAACAGGATGACGGTTTTGTGTTCTACCACATGAAACCGTTCGACTCTCGGGTGCTTCTGAAGTTGTTCCCCTGAACCCGTGATTTGACTCTCACCAGTTACCTGCAAGCTCTGCACAAATGGCAGTTTGCTGTGGCTGACAATAGATGGCACCAAATCCCCAGCCAGGCCGTCACAACCTCCAGTGTTTGGTACGGCATGTGTCCATCTGTGCCAAAAGAGGACTGGCGGACACAGAGAGTTGCCCCTTGTGAAGTGGGCTGCCAGTGGATTGTTCTAGAGGGAGAGAGAGAGAGAGAGATAGATAGGGGGAAGGGGGTTTATGTTTGGAGGCCATTCTAGCTGACTGTGTTTTTTTTTTCTTTTCTCACCATCACACCTTTATTTTTGTGCCTGCATTGTTTCCACTGCTGCTTTTGTTTCTCATACTCTTCACTCACATTTTCATTTTTATCAGCTGCCTTTGTTGTTTTAATTTCTGTTGTCGTTGACCAAATTGTGTGCTTTATTCCTTTGATTACTTGATTTTGAATTAGGCTGGGAAATGCCTGATGATCATACAATGGTAAATATTAGTTTTTATTCACCTGGATTGCCTTTTAGTGTGAGGAGAAAATGATTGAGGTAGGAGAAGCTGCAACAGGAAGCTGGGGGCTTTATAATAAATACATTCTGGGGTTAAGTGGCGTGTGTGAATGAGTGTTTAGGTGTTTGTTTATTTGGATTTGGTTGCATTTCTTGCTGTAATATTCCCCAGAATGGTGCACACACACAACCAGCTGCTGTCCAGATAACCGCCCCATCATGTAAAAATACTCCATCTCCCTCCACGTCTGCCTTACATACTGTATATCAGACCTGCTTGTCAATGAGTTTCCTCTTTTTTTTTTTTATCTTTTCCTCTCAGAGTTAGCACCAAAAACTCTTGAATTCATACCATGTATGTCTTCATCCCTCAGAGTTTTCCTTCCATATGTGCACTTTACGGGTGTGTGTACATTTTACGTGCATTTTTTGTTTGAAATTCTGCCCATGCCTTTTGTATTTCTGTGTGAGAACAATGACCAGTACAGTATGTGTGTGTGTACACGTTGCCTTGACTCGACATTGTGTTGTTTTTGCCATCGTAAACTGAATCACTGTGTGTGTGAGAGAGAGAAAGCTAGATTGTGCTTGATGCTTTTGTAAAACTACTGATGTGTGAGCGCGTGTGTGTGTGTGTGTGTGTATATATATATGTTGGAGGTTTGCTGCGTGAATGTGTGTGAGACGATGGGTAAATTTAGCTTTGCTGACAGCCTGTGATGGGGATGGGGATAGGGATGGGGGTGGTTGGGGGGACAGAAAGACGTGGAGAGGTTTGGGTGGCAAAAAGATTCCTGAAATCGTGGCAGAGATACTGGCCTTATGAGATAAGAAACATTATATAGTGCATATTCTAATTGTTATTGGCCAAAACTGTTTATATTCTCAGATGTGGTAATGTTTATTAACAACTGACATTCATGAAATTGTGTCTGGGGCCCAATTATGACAATATACATACTTCTAAAAAGCTAAAACAAGTACAAAATCTGATTTCAATTTATCCCAAAATTATATTAAAAACTGAAAGTACTCTAGTGTCTACTGATAAGAAACCTGCTGAATCATCTCATTGGTTCCTGTTTTAATAAGAATGAATATTTCCTGAGGAATTAGCATAAAACAAACTCCAGTTTTCTCTCTGTATATCATTTCATTACCACATCCCTCCTCTTCACTCACTCATCTGCTGCCCCCTGCCTGCTGCCCTGCGCACCGTCACCATCACCTCTCCTACTCAGTGCACTTTCCTCCACCTCACATCGAATATTTGACCAAAAAAAAACCCGGAAAGAAATGGAACAAATAAAAGTGTTCTTTGTTGATAAGGAATGGGGCTTGTTTGTGTCTTTTTTACCCCTATTAGAGGATTGACTTTTTGTCCTGTAAACATGATTCTCTTCTTCAATTATCTTGTTTTAGTAGTTCTCCAAATATGCATAAATATCCGAATCAGAAATACTTTCTGGGGGGAAATTTGGACGTTACAGTTGCTCTTATATAAAAGCATAGAAATGTGTGATAATAGAAATAAAGGAGTATGTAACATATAAATGATGTACATAGTGCTACAATATATAACACAATATATGTCAGACACTTACAATCTATAACAGTGTAAATAAGTAAATACAAAATGCTGAGAGACGGGATCTATTAAGAGTGTTCAATATAAATGCAAGAGCGGTATAAATAAGTATATATTTTTTAATGTACAGTATAAATGACAGATTATTACACAGTTAAATTATTGTGCAATTATTGTACAGTTTAATCTGTAATACACAGAATAATAAGAAATTATGGAGTAGTAGCAGCTGACTGAGTATGTAACATTTAAGTCATGTCCATAATGCTACAATGTATAACACAATATATGTAGAGAAATATAAGTAAAGAAATAAAAATAAGAATAAGAAATGAGAATATAGGAAATATGTACAAATATTTGCATTAAGACATACAATATATAACATATAACCACAGTGTAAATAAGTAAATACAAAATGCTGAGAAGTGGGATCTATTAAGTGTGTTAAATATAAATGCAATAACGGTATAAATACGAATTAAATAAGAATATTTCTGTAGCCTACAGTATAAATGCAGTAGTATTATTGTAGTAGTAGTAGTAGTAGTAGTTGTATTGTACAGTTGAGTTAAGTCAGTATTGTATATAGCAGCTGATGGGTGAAATAAATCCAGGTCCAGTCTATTGACTCAGTGTATGAGACACTCAGAGGGACGAGTTGTAAAGTTTGATGGTCACAGGCAGGAATGACTTCCTGTGGTGAATCTCGGTGGAATGAGTATTGCACTGAATGTACTCCTGTGTTTGAGCAGCACGTCATGGAGTGGGTGGGAGACTTAATCCAAGATGACACGTAACTTGGACAGCATCCTGCTCTCTGACACCGCCGTCAGAGAGTTCAGCTCAAGTTTAACTGTAAAATGAGAAAGTGTGTGACCCGGCAGCCATGTTGAGATCAGTTGAGGAAAAAACAAACTTTCTCATTTTACAGCTAAACAGTACACTACAAGATGATTCTGAAAACATTTGAGGTGAGAAATAGGCATTACAGTAACAGAATATTGATTCATATTTGATCAGCGCTACCTAGTTTGACCATTCGTTCAGAGTTGGCGAGTGATTGACAGCTGCTCAGAGACGGCAGGCTCCAGCTCCGCTCTGATTGCTTGTTTTCCTCCGGTCGGTGAAAACTTGCAGATGCCATTAGGAGCACCGTAGGACATCGGAGGACAACGGAGGACACCGGAGGACACAGGAGGACACAGGGGCACATGATTTTTTTTAGATTACCTGTTTCATGCAGTACTGTCAGGATATAGTGACTGTTTTATAAAAATAACTTTTTAAAATCATATTTGCTCCAATTCTACCCACTGCTGCTTTAAGTAAAAGTATCAATACAACAATGTGAAACTACTGTCCTGCATTCAAACTACCACTTAGGTCGAGTAGTACAAGCTAAATGTACTTTAAGTGTTATTACTGGTGTGTCAATACTTAAATTACATTTTACTGTTGTAGCTGGTCGAGCTATTTTTATCTTCTTTATATGTGGTTAGGTTTAGTCCAATGGTTCCCAGTCTGGGGGGTCGTGAGATAACTAGTTAAGAAGAAAAAATAAAAAAGTTCTGCTGCGATCTTTGCTTTTTTGTGAAATGTTTGGGCCTCAAAAGAAATATTTGAAATGAAACCATATGCGAGGTCTCTTTGGTGAAACTGATTACAACTCAAAGACATCTGAGACATGACAAGGGGTCCCAACCAGACACAGGTTTTTTTTGTAAGGGGTCACCAGCCAAAAGTACTTTCGTATATTAAAATTAAAATTCCACCACTGCCTAACAGTGTGACAGGACACAAAAAGTGACTCCAAAGTATAAGTGACATATTGCATGTATAGTCTGTGATTCATCCACTGCAGTCTGAAGGTCCTGTTGCCCTTGTACCATTTGTGCTGGTATCATATGAACAGATTCTTTGTAAGTTGTCATTATGTCTCCAGGCCATGTGTTACGCCTGTTGATCTAAATAAGCAAGTGAAATTGTGATGTGTTCATTGATATTCACTGTCCAACACAAGCCTTTCTCAGACTTGAAGGAACTATATTTTTTGCAGTCTGTGTAGTAGTTGTCCTTGGACTCTCTCACTTGCACACAGTATCTCTCACCCACTTGTTGCCCCCCATGCAGACCCCAACAAATATGTTTAATAATAATGTTTTTATGAGAGACAGCTATGTTTTTGCAACCCCTACCTACAGAAAACTGACTTTTGGGCCAGGCTGACTTCCAAATGCATAACTTTATAGCTAATATATGAGGTTTTGCATGTTTAGAGCCAGCAAACTTCATCCAAGACTTGAGAACTCCTCGTAAAACTTCATTTTGCTGAAGTTTACAGCGGAGAAAATCTAACAACCAGAATGCTAAATTGGCTGTGTCTCATGAAGGCCTTAGTGACTTATTTTATGGGAACCAAACATTTAAGCAGAACCAGCACTAACCACTGTAAAAAGTCTGGGATTTGTGTTCTGCATGGCTCAGTGAGAAGCGTTTTGTTGTTTCCTGATAGCTCCTCCGTGCAGCAGGCTATGGGTCGGACTCTGACCCTGGCTGCTGTGGGTGGGGAGAGCAGACAGATCGGGATGAATAGAGTTTATTCTTCTTTCCTCAACTCCTGATTTGTGACCGTGAAGTGCAGGGCATGAGAAATATGAAGATGCTCCAAGCCAGTATCATGCAAATCATTCCCCTTTTTATAAAGTCAGCAACACACAAAGATACATTGATAAAGAAAGTGGAGTTGGAAAACATAAACAGTAAACATTTAATAGTAATACAGATAGGAGGCTCATATGTGAGTGGGGATTGAGGGAGGCCAGATGATGTGTGTGAATAAATGTTTAATGGATTATTGTACATTATTGTTTGGCCTGGTTGCTCTGAAGCATTCTTCAATTAATAAGTGATCAATAAAGTCATAAAGAACAACTTTATAAACAAGCCATAGGTATAACTTCTATTTTGTAAGGTAGTAGGATAACAAAAATCCCTTTTTGTTTAGTTCAGTTGAGAAATAATAGATTATCTTATAATTTATGCAATTGCCACAAGTACAATTTTGAGGTATTTTTGCTTAATTTTCTGCTACTTTATACATCCGCTCCACTACATTTGAGAGGGACAATTTGTACTTATTACTCCATATTTAGAGAGTTATACAGTAGGTACTAATTTGCAAATTACATTAGATTAGATTGTATAGCCTATATGATGCAACTCTAAAAATAATTGTTCAAATGTGCCAATATAACACTCTGAAATTAGGCGTAATTAAAGGGACTGTTTGTAAGAATCAGAAATGCTTGTTAGCAGCGACACCTGTGGCTGTTAAGTCAATGAAAATCAGCGTCGGGCTCGCGCTTGCTCGCTCTAAATAGACATGAACGAGCATCGCTCAAAACAGTGAGGCAACACACGTCATCTAAAACCACAATATCACTCTTTATTTCACCTGCTTGGCAGTAATGTTAGCTGACCAGACGAAGGTCTCTCCATGAATCACTGCTGATCCTAGTGTTGGTTTTTCCTGCCTCAGCCTCCAGACCGCGGCCAGAGGAAACAGGGGAGACACCGGAGTTTTGTTCGGAGACGATAACGTTTCTCGCTGCGGCTCTCCGTCACTTCACAAGACACGGGAAACCTCTGTTGGTCTGGAGGAGCTGCAGCAGTTATTTCTGCACAAATGTCCCTGTACATTTACTAGATATTCTCAGAGCTAACTCTCCTGCAGTGTGTAGTGTGCGCGCATACACGTGAGGTGGAGCGAGCTGAGTGAAAGCAAGCAGGCAGAGGAGCAGAGGAGCAGAGACTCCGGCCCTGGAGACCAAAGCTACGGTCTCCCCAACGTACTCCGACGCGGCCATCACTGTAAGATGGGCTTCACTAGATATAACTTTGCGGTTTTGGTGCTTCCGTGTAGTTTGTGTTGGAGTCTTGTCAGAACAGCGTAGCCACACGCGAGCGCGCATGGGACACTGACTCGCAATGATTTATACGTGTAAGAAGTTACAAACAGTCCCTTTAATACAGAGGGTAAATACAGGCATATTCAAGCCGACAGTATGAGGAAAAATAAAGTTGTTTTTTTTTCACATTAAAGCATGTAAACATGTTCTAGTAGAAACACAAAATACAAGTATGAACCTGAAAATGAGCATGATATGGGACCTTTAAAGCCTGAAAACAGAGCCAAGAGGAGGTGCAGAAGTCTCTCAGAACACTTGCATTATAATAATACTGAAAGGTTATCATGGAGTTTTTTGCCCGCAATGATGTCAAAAACAGTCTGCCTACTGCAGGTTTAACCCTCCTGTTGTCCTTGGGTCAAATATGACCCATTTTCAAAATTCACTATATCATAAATATGGATTTCTTTCATCTAATTGCCCCAAAATAACATGTATGGTTCCCTACCTTATGGTCTTTGCAAAAACAATTAATGACCACTACTTTCGTTGAATTATGGGTGTTTTATTCTAATTTATAGCACCTGTGGTCTTTCCAGGTCAATTTTTGAGGACCACAGGTGTCATTATGTGCTGCCATTAAAAAACAACAACATTTAAATGGTTTCAAAACAATATTCTAACTAAACTTTTACATCTACTCGTCTGTGATAATCCATCAATTTGCAGTGAGGGCTCAGTTTGCAGTGAGAGCTCAGTGTGCAGTGAGGGCTCAGTTTGCAGTGAGAGCTCAGTGTGCAGTGAGGGCTCAGTTTGCAGTGATAGAGCTCAGTTTGCAGTGAGGGCTCTGTGTGCACTGATAGAGCTCAGTTTGTAGTGATAGAGCTCAGTGTGCAGTGATAACTCAGTGTGCAGTGATATATCTCAGTTTGTAGTGATAGAGCTCAGTTTGCAGTGATAGAGCTCAGTTTGCAGTGAGGGCGGGCTGAGTCAACCTGCCACTCCCCGCTCAGGCCTTCACGGGAGCGCGCCTCCAGCTCCGCTCCTGCGCGCTGCTGGCTGTCACGCTTTACTACCAACAGGCACGGAGGTATTCCAGAGAGGAAGTCACTGAGATTTAGGGAAACGGACAACAACTCCAACAACAACAACAGTCCCGAGTAGTACGAGTAATAACTCCTCATTTAGGAACAGCAGAAAACCAGCTTACTTTGTGAGTATGGACTAGAGAGCCGCCGGGTCGCAGCAGCAGATGGAGGCGGCGAGAAGTTTGGTGTTCGTCGGGGCCGTGTTGCTCGGAGTGACGGGCTCGTTGGGCAGAGAAGGTGGGTAACTTTCGCCGCTTATTATCGCCTTGTTTTACAAAATAGACACTCTATCCACACATGGGATGTATTAAAGTAGAGTTTGTGGGTTGTATTTCCTATAAAAGTAGAGTTTGTGGGTTGTATTTGAGTAAATGTTCGAGGTTCAGGTCTAACGACCCAGAGACGTTGCTAGGACACACATTCCTCCGCGAGCCCTAACGTCCTATAACCGCCGAGGCTCGTGGGACCTCATGACGCGCTGATCAGGAGCAAAATCACACCTGTCACACAAAGTACCAGATATGGACTAAAAAACACCACATATAGCACATTTTATTGCATAGATAAATACTACTAGTAGTAGTTGTAGTAGTAGTGAAATAGGTGAGAAATATGTGAAAAATATGAGAGATTTGGACTAAAATAAACTCATGTAGCACATTTTATTGCATAGATAAACACTACTAGTAGTTGTAGAAGTAGTAGTGAAATAGGTAAGAAATATGAGAGATTTGGACTAAAAAAAAACATGTAGCAAGGCAAGGCAAGTTTATTTATATAGAACATTTAATACACAAAGGCCATTCAAAGTGCTTTACATATATAAAAACAAGATAAAAGAGCAAAAAGTGCATAAGATAAAAACGAATAAAAGAATATAAAAGTATAAGTTAAAAGAAAAAAATTAAAAGGATAATAAAAACAATCAAAAGACGTAAAAATGTAGCACATTTTTATTGCATAAATAAACACTACTATAACATAGTAGTAGTAATAGTAGTAGTAGTAGTAAAATAGGTGAGAAATATGAGAGATTTGGACTAAAAAAAACTCCATGTAGCACATTTTATTGCATAGATAAACACTACTAGTAGTTGTGAAATAGGTGAGAAATATGAGAGAGTTGGACTAAAAAAACAAACATGTAGCACATGTTATTGCATAGATAAACACTACTATAACATAGTAGTATTAGTAGTAGTGAAATAGGTGAAACATATGAGAGATTTGGACTAAAAAAAACATGTAGCACATTTTATTGCATAGATAAACACTACTAGTAGTAGTTGTAGTAGTAGTTGTGAAATATGAGAGATTTGGACTAAAAAAAACAACATGTAGCACAATTTTATTGCATAGATAAACACTACTATAACATAGTAGTAGTTGTAGTAGTGAAATAGGTGAGAAATATGAGAACCTGCTTTGCAGCTTGACTGCAGGAGGACGTTATAGTCTGGTTTGCTCGACCAACGCGTAAACAAAAACAAACCAACAACAATAACAGACAGGCCATTGTGTTCCAGGGATCATGACGATGTCAATTATTCACTTCTGGCTCCAAAGAGGACATTGTCTGATAGAGGGCCACTTGTCACACTTCGGAGCTTGAGTGCATGCCAGTAAAACAAGAGCTTTAACTGAAAAGTGCAAACAGTTTGCAAGATACATTTTCCTGTTTTATTTTATATGAATATGATAAAGCAAAACAGCATTTAATAATTTATTTGCATTCATGATCCAATTTGGAAGAATTTTGCATTTTCACCCTTTTTTTAACCTCACTTTCTCTTTTCCTCTTATTAAAGCTGAAACAATTAGTTGATTAACTGAGTAGTAAATCTACAGGAACTCTCCCTCCTGAAATAAGAAATGCTTCATCCCTGGACACTTTCAAAAAACACCTCAAGCACTTCCTGTTCATCAAGGCCTATGAATTCAGTTGACTCTTCCTACACATCACTCTTTTAATTACTTTGCTATAGTTTCTCCTCAGTGTTATTTATTAGTATGATTTTGTGTGCCCCCTTTGTAAAGCGTCCTTGGGTTTCTGAAAGGCGCTATATAAGTCCAATTTATTATTATTATTATTATTACAGGAACTATTTTGGTAATGGATCAAGCATTTGAAGTAGGGCTGTCAGTCAAATAAAATATTTGATCGTGATTAATCGCAAGATTGTCCATGATTAATTGCCATTAATCACAAATGAATCGCACATTTCTTATCTGTACAAAATGTACCTTGTAGGGAGATTTGTCAAGTATTTAATACTCTTATCAACATGGGAGTGGGAAAATATGCTTGCTTTATGCAAATGTAGGTATATATTTATATACTCGCTATACTTGTTATATTTGCTGCTTTTCTTTCTCTTGTATTACAGTAAACTGAATATTTTTTAGGTTTGAACTGTAAGACTAAAGAATAACTAAATACTCAAAAGAGAAAAAAGCAATTTGGGCTCTAGGAACTTTTTTCTCTCTATTTATTGAGTATAAGGCCAAACTGTTCATCCCAACCATGACCATAATGGTTATTTGCAGCTCTAGTTTGTAGTTGTGGTTGCATAGGCCTCCATATTGATAGAGATAAGTGGAGTCAGATATCAATAACCCTGGTCAGATGATTTTAAAAGCATTTAGTATATCACAAGCTAATGGCAAACATATTGACATCAATAACTCCTTCTTTTGTCACGTACTTGACAGCTTTAAGCGACATGCCCTTGTGAGGAAATAGGCCAGCGCATGATGACACGAAATATCACCATGTTTTGGTTTGGGATGAAGTCCTCTTTACGTCTAAAATGACTAATATGAGTAAGAAATATTACAGTGAAGCTTCTTTGTCTTTTATTAGCTGCTACCCCCACCACCACCACCACCACTACACACACAAACAAAGCCAATAGTCACAGGTGAAGTGATTTCAAATACAACTGCATTGTTGGTGGGAACAGGTTGGTGCACTTTACTCCACAGCGTTGTTCTCTGAAGCATCAGTTCAGCGTGAGCGCTGTGATTGGTCCGCAACGGCCGAGTTAAGCAACGCATCAGTCGTACTTTCAGTTATTGTTTTGTCTATACACACGCACGCACGCACACACACACACACATATCCTGTGGTCAACAAATGCATGATTCCAAAGGTCAGCAGCAGTTGTGTTTGGGTGTTTTTCCTTCAGTGGTCCGAACTAATTATTTCAACACTCTGTTCCTGTGTGAGAACATATTGTGTGTTTGTGTGTTCGGTGGCCTCAGTATCCACAGAGTTCATGTCCTTGTCACACTCCAGTGCATCTATTGAGAGAAACTCACTGTGAAGTGATTAAGTCCTACTGAATCGCCCTCAGTGGCAGCAGGTTAGCTCAGCCGGCCGTGACTCACCAGTCTAGGCTGCGTGTTAGTGATCTAACTCACTCTGAGCAGAGGAAGGGGCCGTCGGGAGGTCTCGTTACCAGCCTCAGAGGAAACACTTCGACACCTTTTTGTGTCATTTTCTAGAGTTACACACCTGACAGAAATCTGTACAAGGAAACCACAGTTTTAAAATAAATCACAGCAGCCTTGATAAGCGTAAACTATTTCTTTCTAAAAATGGTCTTGATCATGTTGATTTTCAGTGCACATCTTCTGCAGAGGTCATGTTTCTATTCAGGATCTGTGTTTATACATCTTCTATCAATGTGCCACTTTCTGGTTGTTAGAATTGGGCAATAATTCAGAAATAGAAACGTCGTGCTGGCCAAGGGGTTTAAGATGCTGATCATGTAATTGTAGCCGATACCCGGCTGGGCGTCTTCGTTGCATGTCATCCCTTCTCTCTCCCTCCCTCATTTCCTGTCACCTCTCTACTGTTGCTATCAAAAATGAAGGCAAAAATGGCAGAAAAATATGAAGACAACTGAGTAGAAGCACTGCTGGGTCTTTGTGGTATTCACATGCAGGTGCTCTTTGGATCCTTCAGGTGTACTGTGCTTATTCAATCTTTTGAAGGGCTCATTGCATGGGTGGAATATGATGTCAAAAATGATCCACGGCACACTGTAGAGTTTGAATAAAATTAAAATGCCTTTATTTTGCATGGCAAAAATTATATACAAATAATTATTGCCATGCAAAATAAAGGCATTTTCATTTTAAAATCATGACACAAAATCTGGTTCTCTAAATTAACACTACAAAGTAATCATACAGTCAGATTTCCCCCAGATTGTAAATTGAAAATAACAATTTCAGTATAACTTCTCATTATCATACAGACCAATGCGATGAGAATCTATTAATGAATTGACATCTGATTATCTACACATGAACAGAGATGTCACCTTTTTCTTCCCTTTAAAATGAACTGCACATTGAAATGCTGCTGCAGATTCTTTCAAAGTGTAGTAAATGGGTAAAAAAAAGTACGCAGGAGATATTCTGATGCAATGGTGTTTGTGTTCGTGATTGTAGTTCGTGCATGACGGAGTGAATGAGGTTCACGTCTGTGGCTCCAGTACAGTACGGATCCTGTTCTGCTTGTCTGTTGAGCAATACCTGTTTTTTCTTCCTTGGCTGTAGACTGAAGGGGAAGAAAGAATGTGTTCAGGGAGGTTGGGAGAAATGTGAGGTTTATGCAAGACACGCTAGGATTAGCATTGTGTTAGCATCAGGACTGACATATTAAATCTGAGGGATGATAAACTGACAGAGAAAGTCCTGTTGGATCAGCTTGGTCTGTTTGTGTTGAGCTTTGAAGGGATCTAATCCGGAGGAGAGAGGAGGCCAGAGGATCCTGTTGACTGTTCTGGTGTGTCTTGCTGCAGGCTTTTCTAACTCCTGCAGTAGCATCGCTGCCACCGTGTTTCTGTCACTTACCGTGCACACACTGGTAAACACACACACACACACACACACTCCCTGTGCTAACTGGCTCGCTGCCACGCACAGGTGTGGCTTCAAGCTGGCTTTCAGTTTGCAGACAGTCCCAAGCAACACACTAGAGCAAGACGCAGTCAGTTTGGAGTCGCAACATCCTCTCTTGTCGGAAGCCAGATTAAGATCAACTCACAGATCAAGTCACTCTATTAATTCTTACAAGATACAGTCTGTTGTGACAAAAATAGCCATGTCTGCAACAACATTAAAAACACTTGGAAAAAGCCTCTAAATAATAAATCTCTCCTTGAAGGCAGTGATAGTGTTGCACTCTTGAAAACATAGAATTGAATTGAATAGATCGACCTCATTGTCACCGATATACGATCCAGCTCTTTGAGTCAGTATCGGCCCAATATCCGAACCAATATCAGTATCAGTGCATCCCTATCAACTATTAAATTAATCGCCAACTATTTTAACAATTGATTAATCGGTTTGAATAATTTTTTAAGAAGTAAAAGTCAAAATGTGAATATTTTCTGTTTCTCTACTCCTTTATGACAGTAAACTGAATATCTTTGAGTTGTGGACAAAGCAAGACATTTGAGGACGCCATATTGGTCCCGTATTTTTCCCATTTTCTGACATTTTATAGACCAACTAATTAATTAATCGAGAAAAATCAACAGATTAATCAACAATGAACATAATTGTTAGTTGCAGCCCATTAGAAATGTTAAAAGCTGGCGCGTCAGAAGCCTAACTGAACACAGAAGGACTTGACTGTAATCAAGTAAATGATCAAAATGTGTACAAAAGTCAGGAAATCAGAAATTCTCTCTCATTCTTTCTCTTGTTAACCACAGAAACACCTGATCAGTGAGAGTAAAGAGAGAGCCAAGTTGCCACGATACGCTGTGCAGAAGCCAGCACTAACACGTTTGTGTGTGTGTGCTTGGATGTCAGTGGCAGCCATTAGTTATGTGTGTTGCGTGGGTGACCTCCTGGACACAGAGATCGTCTTGTGATCTGCAGGGGTCACAGGTTGCGGACGTGTCTTTGAACAAGACACTGAACTACAACCTGGTTTCTCTTGATCCCCCCCACTCACTGGTGAAATGCATATATGTGTGTCATCTTTTAGATATGCAAAGACACACATTCCTGTGAAATGACAACGGCTCTTGGACTCTGAGAGAAACCGACAGGAAGAAATGAATGAGGGAAGAGAGGAGGGATTTTGAGATAACTTGGCTCTCAAAGCAGCAGGTAATAAAACGATGTAGTGAGTGGATTTGAGAGAGGAAGGCAGTGATAGTGACATGACAGTGGGCAGCAGAGTGAGTGATAAAAGAGGGAGTATTTTAAGCCCCAGGGATGGAGGGGTGGGCAGCTCCTCACAAGGCCACGCATGCACACACGCAGCCGTTGCTGAGAGACTTTTGGAGAGCAAACAATGAGGGAATAAAAGGAGAGGAAGCTGAGAAGTAGCTTTACACACACTTTTTTAGAAATGGAAAATCTGCTCTGCTGTGCTTTTCTGTTACGGAACATTTACCTAATCCTCCAGAGCTGGAGCTGTCTGTGTTGTTTGTGTTTGTCTGAATTGCAGAGTTTCAGGGAGTCGGTTTTTGTTTCTGTTAAGATCTTCTGTCTTGTTAAAAATGATTTAAATGCTGGAGAATAAAAGCACGACTCCCCTCTTGGCCTGACATGTGAAACTATTTTCCATGATGACATCACTGAAGGAGGCAGTGATTAGTCATTTGATTTGATATTTGACACAACGACTGGGTGTGTATTTTTGGCCGCCTCTCTATTAATCATATACCCATTTGCTGCAGTAGCTGTCAGATTTTAATGTGGACCTTATATACACTTTATGACCCAATACGTCTTTGCAGGAACTGTAATATGGGTAAAGTTCTGAGTGCTCAGCCATCACCAGGATGCTTTACACACGGCAGACACACACACACACACACACACACACACACACACACACACACACACGTGATAAGAGCATGTCTTGAGCACATAACTCCTGAACTTTGTTGAACCCCGGTATCATGAAAATCACCCCCCTCTCGCCTGCCAGTACTTCCTGTTCCTCCGATTATGTATCGGAGTCCATCGAGCCGTCTTTTCCTAAAGGAGGTACAGAGATAGCACATGGGAGAGGGGGGCTTCAATCAGGAAAAGTGGGTTGACTATTGAAGGGCTGTTGGAGTGGCGCCAGAGGAAGTCATTTATAACCTCAGCAGAGGAGGGACAGTCCACTGTGTGACTGCCTGCTAAAGCACGGGAGCTATGTGTGTGCGAAAGCCCCCATGAATTGTAGTGCTGTATGACCCTGAATGTAACGCTGTGTGTGACCCACTGTGGAGAATCTGTGCTCTCTGCTGCCAGTGGAAAATATATCATATATACTGAGAGACAAGACTGAGGCAGTGCATATGGTTTGTATTTCAGAGGACTCATTCAAGGCCACTCGTTAACAGTTAGAGTCAAAATATGTGGAGTCCACGTCCTTACAGTCATCATTATTTGGAGTTTCAATAAGACAAGGTCCTCTGCCTGTAACTATAAATGTGCAACACTTTGTGTTATGTGAAAAGAATGAAGTTTGAAACCATTTAAAAAGTAAAAAGGTTACACTTCCAGTGTTTAATCAACAGGGTCTGTTCTGTATATATCACTTATTTATCACAGAAAAGTGATATATTTTCATTAATGATTAATATTAAAGATATTCAGTTTACTGTCAAGAAACAAGAAAATATTCACATTTAAGAAGCTGGAATCAGAGAATTTAGGTTTTTTTTCTTTCTTAAAACTCAAACCAATTAATCGATTCTCAAAATAGTTGGCGATTCATTTAATAGTTGACAACTAATCGATTCATTGTTGCAGCTCTAATTCTTTGAATGAATCAATTAATCGTTTAGTCTACAAATGTGTGAAAACGGTGAGGAATGTCTCAATTTTCCCAAGGTGACATCTTTAAATTCCTTCTTCTGTCTGACTAACAGTCCAAAACCCAAAGATAGGTTTAAAGATTTAATTTATAATGATATAAACCAGAGAAAAACAGCATTTGAGAAACAGAGATGTTTAGCAATTTTGCTTAAAGTATTCAAATAATTCCTCAATGCACTGAACAGAATAATCAAGTGGGTCAGAAATCTACTTGCCCCTATACAAATTGTTTTATTTGTTAGCAGTTATCAAATAACAACAAAGAATAAAGTTAATTGTCATGTTTAATCTTTATTTAAGTAAATGAGCCAGAACCGGGTTCCCCTGGCCAATCCTTATTGTTGAGCCCTGTTAATGCTGCATTCAGTGAGTATCATACATTTGACTGTTTTCATTGCACTTCATGGAAGGTTCATTTAATGCACATATTATGCTGTTGAACTATTTGGATTACTTTAATCTAGACGGGGTGCTGAGGCCCTCATGGAGTTCACGGATATGGGTCAGAAATACTTTATTAGGTACTTGAATTGGATATTTCAGATGTTACACAATCATGCTGAAAAGCTCATGCACCAGTTAACTTTGACCTCATTTTGTTGCACTACCCCAGAAATAAAAGCAGTTAACTATTTCGAGGAGTCATATATGCTTTTATTTTTGTTTTATTTTTTTTGGTTAAAGGTAGTTCTGACAATTCATTTGAGTTTTATTTGTTTTTACTAGTTTGTCTGCATTCTCAGTCTTAATGAGGTTGACTTTTGCGTCCTTTGTGTGATGGTTTTTTGTTTCAGTTGTTTGCTTTCCAAATGATTTTGATTGAGTTTTTGATAATAAAACAGTATTCTCTTTAAAGCAGCTTGAATGTCGAGCAATGAATTCTACATGCAAGATGAAGTCGGGGTCATACTGTATGTTACCTATGTTTCAGCGTGCCTGGGTACCGACATGAAGCTGACCCTGCCCTCCAGCCTGGAAAATCACTATGAGACCCTGAAGCTGCTCTACACCGACTGCCAGGTCGTCCACGGCAATCTGGAGATCACACACCTTCATGGAAACCCTGACCTCTCCTTCCTACAGGTATATACAGAGTGTTTTTTCTGTAATAGTCTCTGCATAAAATGACTCAAGATAACCAGTTATGAAACAAATAAGATGGAAATAAATAAAGACAAAACAAGTATTCAGTTGCTTCAGTCAGTCCACCTGTTTTTGTTGCCACCACAGACTCATCCTTTTGTTTTCTCTTCACCTGTTCTTCTTCAGGGGATCGTGGAGGTACAGGGCTATGTACTCGTAGCTAATGTGTCAGTGCTTCTGGTGCCTCTGGACAACCTTCGGATCATAAGAGGCAGCCAGCTGTACTCCGGCTACGCCCTGGCTGTGGAGAATAACACCCTGGGTGGACAGGGGCTCAGGACACTCCGGCTACGTAGCCTCACAGGTCAGATAATAGACTAGACTGGGGTTGGGACTGTATATTTGATTTTTTTTTACTCATTCATTTGATCAAAATCTTCTATCTATTCAAGTTCATTGTGAGTTTTGTGTCCTCCTTTCATCCAGCATCTGTTATCTACTGTAACAGTAAGTTTATGAGCTCCTCTTACGTATCGTCTCCCCTGCAGAGATCCTGTTGGGTTCGGTGCAAATTTGGGGGAACCCCCAGCTGTGCTTCCCAGACCCCGAGCACATCGTTTGGAGGGACATTTTGGACAAGCAGAACAACGCCACGGTGCACCGAGTGCAGCGTCCGGCTCCTAACTGTGAGCAGCTGATTGACTGATTGAAATATTGAACTTGCTTCGAGTGTTATGCAGTAGAAATACAAAACAGCAGACGGGACAGCACATTAAGTAAAGCCCCTCCCCCTTCCGCTACGTAGCAAAGATGGTAACCATTGAGGGTGAGAAGTGTACAGCGTTCCACACTCAACGTTTTGACCGTTTTGAGTACAACATCCGGGTGCTTAGAGTGCACTGCATCTTGCCATACTTCTCAGTGTGAACGCACTCATGCACTCAAAATAGCAAGTGTAAGTACGGAAGTATGCAAAATTGCAATTCTAGCAGTTCTAATGAAGTATACTGGCAACTTAAGTACAGCACCACAGAACCACTAGAATAGAGTGGTACGGGAATGAGTCCTAAAACCCAGAAATGAGTTAGCATTTTAGCACTTCCGGTTCCCGTTTCTGAAAGTCAATGGGTTTTTAGTTAGATGCCTGAAATAATGTCTGTGGTTAACACAAGCTTAAGACATTTTAACGTTTTGTTCTACGACAAAATACATCAATAAAAACCCCCCTGGTGAATTTTGAAGCCTTTATGTGTCTTAAAATGGCGGTTGCTAACAAGTGGCTACATGAGACTACTAAATGTCGCCGACTCGTCTGCCTTTACAGCCTCATTGTGTATACTCACGCTCATGCGACTGTGGTGTAGTTTGTTAGCTACGTTAGCTTTTTACTTCTAGTGATTGCGTTCACACTTCAAAAATCATAAAAGTGGTGTTCATTTGTGAAGATTATCTGGCTGAACAAAACTTGTAAGTATCATAAACGTTTGTTTGCCACAGAGCTTATTTTCTGCAATAATCTAAAACCAAATGGAAAAATCACATTGGCTTTTTGTCGAACCAGGGCGATGCTAACTTCCTGGTTGACCTACAAAAATACGTCATCCCTGGAGCACTCTATAGCAGTAGACTGTTAATCTTGTTTTTCTCTTGTAAAATTGTAAAATTGTGGGATAAGTGCTCAGCTCTTCTCATTTGTTGTTGTTATTGTTGTGTTTCTTCTGGCACAGGTCCAAGTTGTTCTTCTGTATGTGGTAAAAGCTGCTGGGGCGAAACTGCACAGGACTGCCAGACCTGTGAGTTAACATCATGTGCAGAGTATGACAGACAGTGACACTATTTGGTTTTCACTGGAAAAAAAATCCAGAGCAGGTGAAAAACAGCTGAAAATTCTCACTTTTTCCATCTTTGTTCAAAGTGACCCGTCTTAAATGTGCGATTGGCTGTCAGCGGTGTAAAGGTCCCCTTCCCCATGACTGCTGTCACACGCAATGTGCTGCTGGATGCACAGGACCCAAAAACACCGGCTGTCTGGTAAATTACTCACATGTATTTATCAGATATTTGTTGTGTTCGCTGTAATCTCAGTGTGTGACACAGTGCGTCACATTGTGGTTTGTCATTTCTGGAGTAACGTGTTTCCTCATTCCTCTTCTCTACAGGCTTGCCGTCACTTCAACGACAGCGGTGTGTGTAAGGATAGCTGCCCTCCACCCACTATCTACGACCCCATCACCTTTCAGACCAAACCCAACCCCAACAGGAAGTTCAACTTTGGAGCCACCTGCGTCAAGACGTGTCCTTGTGAGAACTTATTTTGAACAAATCCATGAAAGCTACAACACTGTGCTCAGCTAGTGGCCACTGTGCAGCTCCACTGATGCACATGCTGATGAAGCGTCTTGCTTCAGGGCACCTCGATGATAGTAGATGAGGGAGAAGGAGGAGAAAAGATTATTCAGTTTCTTTGCCAAGATTTCCACACATACACAGGGATTCAAACCTGGCAGTGTTACAATCACATTCCTGCTACTCTAATGCTTTAGGCTACCAGCTTCCCATTTCATCATACTTAATTTTCTTTTTGCTGCAAAGACGCCCTTTGAACACATTTGTCTCCCTGTCTGCAGATAACTATCTGGCTATGGAAGTAGCTTGTACTTTGGTTTGTCCCAATGCCAACCAGGAAGTAATCGCTGTCGACCCTGAAGGGAACGAGACACAGAAATGTGAAAATTGTGAAGGAGGCTGTCCCAAAGGTAAATTTACATTTGGACACTATACATTGTTTACATACACTCAATGGCCACTTTATTAGGTTCACCTGAACACCTGTAACGTGCCATGTCACAACAACCACGTCATCTCAAACTGGTTCCACGACAATGTCCAATGACCGCCACAATCACCAGATCTCAATCCCATAAAGCACCTTTTGATACAGGAGATTCGCAGCTTGAATGTGCAGCCGACAAATCTGCAGCAACTGCTTGATACTATCACGTCAACATGGAGCAGAATCTCTAAGGAGTGTTTCCAGCACTTTGTTGAATCCATGCCACAAAGAATGCAGACCGTTCTGGGGGCAAAGAGGGGGTCGTACCCAGTGTTAGAATGGTGTACCTAATAAAGTGGCCACTGAGTTTAAACAGTAGCTATCCAAAACAGTTTCACAATAGGTGGCTCAAATGTTGCATAACGTTCATACATAATGTTGTGGAGTAATTTATGTGTTCTCTTTGTGCATGACATGGCGCTTCAGTACAAGTGATTATGATTTGCGTTGCACGCACTGATGTTCCAATGCCTCACATGCTGACTATGGTGCCAAGTGAACCAACCTGTTTCTGCAGTACCTTGTTGTTGTTGATGTTACAACTGCGGTTTGTCTCATGAATCAGGACATTTAGATAACTAAGCTCATTCATGCTATTTATATACTATTTATTTATTTTACTTAGTGGAGTTAACAGTCACAGATAATTCTAACTGTGAGACAGACCCCAGCTATTACATAATCTCAAGTTATGTTGCATAAACTTAATTTAAAGGCAGAATGAGTAGGATTAGTCGGGTGTGTTTTATAAACACAACAGTTAAAGTTGGCCCTCCTCCTGGCTCATCAAGGGTTAAGGTGCTCGATGCTTAATGCTTAATGCTTAGTGCTTAATGGATACAGAGAAAGCCTTTGACCAACTTCAATGGCATTATCTCTGGCAGGTCCTTCATAGATTTGAACAATTTGTTAATATGTATAAAACATACATTTTATAGGTGCAGTTGTTTTTAAGGTATACCCTCCATTCATTAACATTGCTAGAAGCATCAGGAAGGGCTGCCCTCTCCCCATTTCTCCCCATTGAACCAGTAGCTCAAACAATTGGTCAATCACCTTACTATGTGATACACCACACCATATTTCATTCTATGCTGACGATATCTTGTATTATATGGAGGGTTGTTGATCATCTTTTCCTGTTATATTGGACATCTTATGTAAGTTTGGTTAAATTTCTGGATTTAAGATAACTTGGTTGAAACCCGATGCCATGGCTTGTATTGCAGTGTGTTATGGTCTGGGTGTGGACAACCTCGGCGTCATGGACAACCATGGCGTCACCATGGTAACATCTACCAATGTGGAGCAGTTCAACAAGTGTAAGAAGATTTTTGGCAGTCTGGCCTTCCTCCCTCAGAGCTTTGAAAGGTAAGAGACGCACAAGCCAAATATAGAACATACGTACAGTTTAAGCTCACAAAGGTACTTTAGAAATGGCAAAATAAAGTAATTAAATCAATCTAAACTTAACAATCATGTGCACTTTATTAACCACAAAAAGCAGCTAAATGCCCAAGACTTCATACTGCCACAGAGCCACGTCCCTCCTGTTCAGCCCGTCAAATATTTGAGTTTACAGCAACATTTGTGAGAGGTTCTTTGTGTGAGTCAAGGGGAAAGTCGCCACCCAGGCCAAACCCTTTAGATCTTTAGATTACTGTACTTAAATGTACTTCAAACACAGACCATTAATGTTTTTCACTTTTATCTTTGTGTCAACAACAAGAAAATGAACTGCTTTTGTGTCTTTTCTCCTCAATCTAATGCAAATGCAATATAGAGACATCTACACCCAAAAGTAAATAGTAGAACCTATATACAGTGATTACATATACAGTGTATATCAAACTAGTCAGCTGCCTCATTTTTCACTCTGTGGATGTAAATAAAAGATTGGTGGATCGTCCTACCATTACACCAACTGATGCTGAGATGCCAAATACTTGATAAATTATCTTGCGTCTGCCAACTATTGAAAGTGAAAGTTTGAAATGTAAAAACAAACCTGAGCTAACGTGCACCACTGGAGATTTTATCAGTGAATAGAGATTTGATAAGATGATCACATATTAGATAGATAGATAGAAACAAATGAATCAAAATATGTATTGCATTTTGTTGTGTGTTAAATTGTCATTTAAACCTTACGTTGTCATCGTCCAGGGACCCTGTGAGCAACACATCAGGGCTGACCCTCGAGCAGCTGAGCAACTTCAAGAAACTCGAGGAGATTACAGGTACTAAACACTGCTAATGTGTTTGTTGAATAATTTTTTAAGCTTTTACCAAGAAGGGAAAGTCTTTTTAAAAACAGTATGCTATTCAGAACTGTTGCAAATGTGATTTCTCATATTCAAACAGATTATCCATATAAAACCACACTGAAGTTTGGTACACAGAGCATACTATGTCTCCTCTATTAGAGTGTTTTTAGCATCTTTGTCTGATGTTGCTTTGCAGGTTATTTGTACATCGATGCCTGGCCAGAAGAGTGGACTAACCTGAGTGTGTTTGAGAACCTGAAGGTGATCAGAGGCAGGATGCTCTACAAGTAAGACTTTTAAACCGTCTGTTTTTCTTTCCTTTGCATGTCTGCAACACTCCCTCACTCTACTCTACATGTTTTTCACCATTGGGATATTAGTTGCCTGCAAGTATGATATGAAACGCATTTTTTTTAATTTAAAACATCCGTTTGTTGATTATGTTATCAACAATCCTACATACAAACTGGAAACATTAGACCCGTTAGGCTCATATTTGTCTTCTCATATAAGGGTGCGCTATGAATGTACATATAGAAAAAAGGCCAAATAAATAAATAATTTAATTACTCAGTGTGACAAATATAGAGAAAAGAAACTAAGAATATAAATAATGATTAAAAGGAGGTGGATGGGGTTTTTACACCTTAGAAATCTTTCCCATATAGGTAGAAATGCAAAAAAATAATAATGACAAAATAAAGATAAAGTCTTTTTCATGCAAGTCAATGTAGAGTATCTCTTTCTTTCTGTGCGATGCGTCACCACATGCCACTGTCCTGATGTCCATCCAACCACATTGTGTCTTTGTTTGTGCTCTTGTTTTGTGTGTTTCTAGTTCAGTTGAATCAGTTCGTTCACTTTCAGGGTTATAAAGGCTAATTATTAGCCAGCACAGCTGCTTTAACCTGCAGCACACGCCAGCCAGGATAACAGTAAAAGTCTATGGGACGCTATCTAGTTATAGCAACAAGGTCAAAGGTCTGCTTGTATGACATGGTTTTACAACATGGTCTTACATTATGGGCTGTTGTTTGGGTGACTAGAACAGTGTCGTTTGTAATCAAAGTGTCTACCTTGCTGTTTTTCTTTCATATTTCCTTTACTGAAACATATTAATACCTTATTTATTTTATTTGCTCGCAATTACAGTTTGTCAAAATGTGTTTGGTGAGAATCTGGGGTTACAGTTTAACTACTTATACTTGCAAACAACCAGACATTAGTGTTAAAAGGTGTTAAACCTGACCATAATAAAGAGTAGGATCTTGTACTGTACCTGTATTTCTTTGAATTCAACCACAATTTTTAACCAAATTTGAAAACAAAAGATAAACATTGTCCTGCCAGTCAAGGCTGGATTCTCTTCACAATATCAAGATGCATCAAATAATATTGCCATGCAGCATTCTTAGTGAGTTGTTTTAATTGATTTACTGAAAGAAAAATCATTGATCCCACAGTTGATTTCTGTTCATTCACATCTTCTCTCTCTCTGTTCAGGGGTGTGTTTTCACTGGCCATCCAGAATCTACACATCCGCTCTCTTGGGTTGCGTTCACTACGCAGCGTCAGTGGAGGTTTGGTCCTGTTGCACAACAATTCCCAGCTGTGCTACACCAGTTCACTGCCCTGGGGCATTCTCCTCCATCCCACCCAGGGACCCCACCGCATTGTCAGCCAGAACCAGGACGCCCAACTCTGTGGTGGGTGTAATGCAATGCCAAGGTCCATTAAAGATACTGTGGGTTGCACTTTGATCGGGCACTTTATTCAAATTGAATCGGCCAGATACAAGAATCACTTCCATTTGTTGATCCAACAGAAATCCAGCTGCAGAAAATACTGTTTTATGAGTTGCATTTTAAACAACATTGATGGATGTTGTTGCATGGTAAATATTTGTAATTGATGAATAAGGAGGCACTTGTCTGCCACATCATTCTTGAGAGTTTCTCTGTGCTTTTTTGCTCTCAATGTTGCTTAATGAAACAGATTTAAACATTGCAGTGATAGTAAGGAGGAGAGGCCAACAGGAAGTACAGTGTGCATCATGCTCTGTTTTCTCTGCATGTGTTTTCAGAGCAAGAGGGGCGTGTTTGTGACCCGCAGTGCAAGGGGGGCTGCTGGGGCCCGGGGCCCGGCCAGTGTGTGTCCTGCAGGGCTTTGCAACGTGGAACTGAGTGTGTTGAGCAGTGTGACATCTATCAGGGGTAAGAAAGTTTGTGCGTGTGTTTGTGTGGGTGTGGCTGCACTAAATCAATAAAAAGCCAAGTGATAATGTTCCAAATAATACAGTGTACTGTGTGTCATAATCCCCAAGCAAGTTGTCCAGTACAAAAAAAGCTAAATGAATCACGTATTCGCCTAAAGTAAAAATGTGAACAGGTGGAGTTGACTGGACTAGCAGTCAGTGCCAAATGCCAAATTAGTCACGATGAATCAATCGGAAAGCTTTTAACTTAAATTGTGCCCTTAAGCAACTGTACATCAATGACAAAGCAAATACATGTGATAACACTGGAGACTTAACACCTGATTTCTTTGAGCAGTAACTGAGCTAATTTTTCGTATGTATGTATGTAAGTGAAATTTAGATAACACAGAAGTAAAATTAATTTTGAAGATGTTAGTTTGTATCAGTTGTCCTGCAGTTTGATGATGTGTGTGCACGCTTCACACAGTCCAAAAGCCTAAAATATCCCACTGATGAACACAAAAAGCATGACTTAACACTTCATATGTGTTTAAACTTAAATTATGTTTGAGTAATTGTACTTGTATGATGAAATAATCTGGAAATATGTTTGTTGCCTATGTTATTTGGGCTGAGCGATATAGTTAAAATCAACATCACAATATTAATGATGTGGCAAATGTTGAAATACTGAACAAAAATACTCCCGCACACTCTCCTCTTCCCTTGCAGTCAGAGATAAAACATTGTTCGGTACACAGACCTTCATCAGGTTAAAAATGTTTTAATAAAATAACCTAATAAAGTTCTGTGTACCGAAACGTTATAATTAAATATCTACGACTGCAAGTGAAGAGGACTGTGTGCGGAGTATTTTTGTCCAGTATTGTCAACCTAAGGTCTTCTCCTACGCACCTGTCAACCGGCAGGTGTGCACAAGTTCTGCTCTTAAATGTTGAAATACTGAAATATGTTTATTTGTTTTCTTGCTGAGAGTTAGATGAAAAGATTAATACCACTCTCATGTCTGTATGTTAAATACAAAGCTATAACCAGCAGGTTCTATGGTTTAAATGATAGCATACATTGTTGTCCAGCCCTTTGTGGTTCAGAGAACACGTTATCCTGTGCAGGTCATCTGGTGAGGCTAACATTGGCAGTTATTTGTAGCTGGGGCCCACCTTTCTAAAAATGTATGTCCCTATGAGTGTCAGGTGCTTTAGATAAAAGCACCCAACAAATGCCAGACTGTGTTATGGGGCGTTATGTTAAATCCCTGCTGTGCTTGTGTTGCAGGTCTATCCGTGAATACATAGATGGATCTTTGTGTGTTGCCTGTCACGCGGAGTGTCAAACTCTCAATGGCTCTGCCTCCTGTCACGGTCCGGTAAGATGTCCATGCAGTCCTTACATACCAAAATAAAACCTGAAAATCTACTCAACCATAATGATTTTTGACATTAAAGTGAAAATCAGCCTTTTGGGCTTTAAATCTTATCTGGATGTGTTCAATCAAACATTATGGCAAAGAAACCTGTTAAAACATCACTTGTTTGTTCAGTTCAAACAATATTACTTTTTTATTTACAAATTGACCACAACTGTTCATTCCTGTAGCTGTTAAATACGTTGGTCTTTGAAGGATTGTAATACTTAGTAATATAAAAAAAAACATTTAAAAAAAATGTATCTTCAAAAGAAATTGTGCTGAAATTACATGACAGTTTATCTGAAGTTATATATACGATACGATACGATACAACTTTATTGTCAGTTTGCACTGAAATTCATTTTGCATCCATAGGCAGCTCAGTTTGAGAAAAAGTACACATACAATGGACATACTGTCACCATAAACAGACAGACATATATATTGTTAAACGGTTACCTTTTAGTATTGCACTTCTGGTTGGACAAAACAAGCTATATGAATACATCACCTTGGGCTCTTGGAACTTTGAATGGGCATATTATTGTCATATATATATATATATGTATATATATATATATATTTATACAGTTTGTTGAGTAAACAGTGACTTAATTAATACTACTAAAAATAAAAAACATAATTGAAAATAACCATCAATTGCAGCCCTAAAAATTATCTTCCGAATTGTTGCTGCCTTTTTGAAGATATGAATATATGCATTGAAATAGTATTATTATTAATAATTTAAAATAAACAACTAAATAATGTATTATTATTATTATTATTATTATAGTTTTTTATTTTGGTTTGTTTGAATTTTGTGTCTTCTAGTTATTTTCTGTTATTTAATAATTTAACTTGTATAAAAATGTGCAATGAACTGAAGTAAACAACTTTCTGGAAGATGATGAATGAACATTTCAATACAGTATTAATATAAAATATATATATACACATTGAAATATGATTCATAAACATTTCATAATACATCACAAAGCAGCACAGGGACTAATTAACAAATGAAAAGTCAAGTCAGAAATTATGACCCATGTAACCACTAGTCCTGGGTTTGCTTTGTTTGCATGTCATCCCCCTTGCTCTTTCACCACATTCCCTGCCTGTCTCTACTGTAAAAACTATACATTCACCCCATTATACCTGTGTGTATGTCTACAAAACATTTTCTGTGTAAATGTACTTAAATATTTCACTCTGTGTCTTCAGGGTGCAGAACATTGTTCAGAGTGTCAAAACGTCCAGGACGGTGAGTTTTGTGCGGATCATTGTCCCAGCGGTGGGAAGGGGGATCAGCAGACTGTGTGGAAGTACGAAAACGCTACACGACACTGTCTGCCATGCAACAACTGCACGCTGTCGTGAGTGGATACACACACATCACAAACACAAGCACACGTTGCACACACACAACGAGAATGATTTCACACCAAGTGCTTGTGTGTTTCAGCTGCACTGCGGTGGATGAGCGAGGCTGCCCCATGGATACCAGGACAGGGTGAGCTGCTTCAAACGTTCAGATGTGTTAATGGCGTGGTGGGGGATTTTGTTGGAGCTTCTTTTTGAGGATTAGGAGCTGTGTTTAACTGTTTATTTCTCTGTTTAGACCGGGTACAACCATCGCAGCTGCAGTGGGTGGAGTGGTGCTCTTCTTCATCCTGCTGGCTCTGATGGTTTTCTACCTGAGGAGACAGAAGACGCTGAGGAGGAAGGAGACGATGAGGAGGATCCTGCAGGAACACGAGGTGGGCACCGAGCGCCATCACTTGCTACAAATACTGATGTTTTATCATTTAAGTAGTTTTGTAGGCAGAGATGTTACAGCTTCTGTTGTGTGTTGTTGAAACAGGTGGGAGTTCATTTGCTCGAAGTTGAATGCTGAACATAAATGTGACTTAATTGTTTTAAATTCAGGGCAAAATGTAGCTCTTAGGTTCCCTTGGGTGTTGTAGTGTGTAATAAAGGAATCTGCCATCTGCTTCCTTCATGAGTACAGCTGGTGGAGCCTCTAACACCCAGCGGTGCGTCACCCAATCAGGCTCAGATGCGTATCCTGAAGGAGACTGAGTTGAAAAAACTCAGGGTGCTGGGTGCAGGGGCCTTCGGTACTGTTTACAAGGTATGTGAGCCGGTTCTTTAAAAGCACCTTTTATATTTAGCTTTACGTCTTTGGTGAGTGGTTTTGATTGTTTTGTTGCAGGGAGTGTGGGCTCCTGATGGGGAAAATGGGAAAATACCAGTGGCCATTAAGGTGTTACGAGAGAACACGTCTCCAAAGGCCAATAAAGAGATCCTTGATGTGAGTACAAGCCAATTGCACGCAGCTACAGTAAACATAAATACAGTTCTCAACCCCTCAACATCTCTCCTCTGTCTTCCTTAGGAGGCCTATGTGATGGCAGGAGTGGCCAGCCCCTTTGTGTGCCGTCTGCTGGGGATTTGTCTGACCTCCACAGTGCAGCTGGTCACTCAGCTGATGCCGTACGGCTGCCTCCTCGACTACGTCAGGGAGAACAAGGACCGCATCGGCTCCCAGTTCCTCCTCAACTGGTGTGTCCAGATCGCCAAGGTTTGTAAACAAGAAACAGGGCTATCATCTTTGTGCTATGCATCAGATTTAGGTGCATATAGTTAGAAGTAGAAGTAAATGTGTATATTTTTCTTAGCAAAACAGCAGTGTCTGAATGTTGCTGTTGATTGTTGCTGTCTTATTTTTCCTTTCAAATTCGATGTGGTATCAGTTTGTGTATTTGTGGACACATGGATTAGTGGGTGATGGATCTGTGTGTGTGTAGGGGATGAGTTATCTGGAGGAAGTCCGGCTGGTCCACAGAGATTTGGCCGCCCGCAACGTTCTGGTCAAGAACCCGAACCACGTGAAGATCACCGACTTCGGTCTGGCCCGTCTGCTCGATATAGACGAGACTGAATATCACGCTGATGGAGGGAAGGTAAGATGGCTTAGATTGTAGGAGCATCCACACTGGAGACGTCCACAATTATATATTTACTTAAACTGGCGTCTGTATCTGTATTTGTAGGTGCCGATTAAATGGATGGCCCTTGAGTCTATTCTGCACAGGAAGTTCACTCATCAGAGTGACGTCTGGAGCTACGGTCAGTATCACTCAGTCCTCTTAACCCTGTGTTGCTTAACCTGTGTTTGATCGGGCTGCAGAGTAAATTTTCTGTTTCTCCAATGTATCATGATACTATAAGGTGTTCCTTTTTAGCAAGTAAGGTTTTAATTAAGTGTTTATTTTAGGGCTGTCAATCGATTAAAATATTTTATCACGATTAATCGCATGATTGTCCATAGTAAATCGCGATTAATCGCAAATTAATCGCACATTTTTGATCTGTTCAAAATATACCTTAAAGGGAGATTTGTCAAGTATTTAATACTCTTATCAACATGGGAAAAAATATGTATGCATATACATGCAAGTATAACATGGTTGGTACCAATGGATTCCTTCGGTTTTCTAGTTTCATATGATCATATGATGACCAGTATCTTCACTCTAGCTTTGAAACCCACTAGAACCTCCAAAAGCTGGATTGCATTAATGCGTTAAAGAAATAAGCGTTAAACCGAATTTGCGTTAATGCGTTATCGCGTTAACTTTGACAGCCCTAGTTTCTTTTTCATAAAAACTTGCTTTCTTTCATCAGTAATTCTAGTGGCAAAATTTAAGAATCAGACACTTTCTTTTTGGAACAATAGCAGGCAGTTCATAGTATTGATTTCAATGCTTCAAGTAGTAGCAAAGTTAGAAAAATAATGCAATCATTAGTTGCATATGCAATGAATGGTTTTCCAAACTGCTGTAAATCCTTATTTTGAAAAATAATTGTCAAAAAACAAACTTTGAATACTGACATACTGATTTTAGGTAAAGCTTAGTTTCATGCCAGTCATCTTTCCAGGTGTCATTAGTAAATTATACATTTTTCAATTGCTGATATTTTATTTATTTAATCGTACATTTCCTTCTCAGGTGTGACGGTCTGGGAGCTGATGACGTTTGGTGCTAAACCCTACGACATGATCCCAGCGAGAGAAATCCCAGAGGTTTTAGAGGGAGGAGAACGGCTTCCCCAGCCGCTCATCTGCACCATCGACGTCTACAGGATCATGGTCCACTGTCAGTAGTTGATTTTACATTTTGTCTGTGTCTCAAAGTTTAATCTGATTCAGTAAATCAACAAGATGATTAATGTGGAACTTGAACATGAATAAGGATGAATAAGCAGATGAATTGGTGTTTCTATGTATGTTTTTTATGTATATTGGTAGTTAGAAGATGATTGATTCTTGATTTTTGTGTTTGGATGGCAGGTTGGATAAATGACCCAGACAGCAGGCCGAGGTTCAAAGATCTGGTGACTAAATTTAGCGCCATGGCCAGAGATCCGCCTCACTATGTAGTCATTCAGGTGTGTTTCATGTTGCAAATGTTTGACTTTTTGTGACTGCTTTTACAAAGTACATTGTAGCATGTTATTTGTCTAAAGCATTAATGTTTGCAATAGTATTGCTGTTTTTTCCTTGAAAATAAGATATATTATGTCTATGGGGATAAATAAAGACTTACTTATATGTTTTTACTGTGTTTTCCATTCGTGTTGTTCTTTCTCTGTCTTGCAGAATGATGAGCAGATGAGCATGTCCAGCCCAGTGGACAGCCAGTTCTTCCGGATGCTTCTGGAGGAGGAAGGGAACAACATGAGGGAACTGCTGGATGCTGAGGAGTATCTGGTGCCTCAGCCAAACCACTTCCCCAGGGTTCAGGGAGACGGGGTTCAAGCCAACGGGTCGTCCAGACATCAGTCGTACAGGGTCAGTGGGGAAGGAAGATGTTTCTTTTTCTTACTTCACTCAGCCATAGAGACCTGGGAACCCCTTGAGTGACTGAATTCTTGTCTGTATTTCATTCCTCTCTCTCCAGCAGAGCCGAGATCAGGGCTTAGACATTGAGCCCTCCGTCGGCGGCGGCCCTCGAAGCATGTACTCCTCCCTGAGCACACTTGGCCGCAGCCAGTACCCCACCTTACCTTTAGGAGCCAGCACCTCTAACGGCATATGGGTCCCTCAGTACCCGACGCTGACTCGCAGCCCCTCGGCCGGGGGCCAGTCTGACTCTGTGTTCCTGGACGGGTCTCCAGACGACCCCTCGCTGCCCCCGGCCAGCCCCGGACGCTACAGCAAAGACCCCACCTACTCCAACGGGAGCCAGGGCGACCTGGAGACAGACGGGCCAAATGGCTATCATCATCCTCATCCCCCTCATCACTCATTGCCCAGACGGAGTCATGGGTATATTCAAAGTCACCCCTTGCCAGGTGAGCGGGAGAAAAATGAATAATATGAAAGGAAATGTTTGATAATTATAAAAGGTTTTGTTCTGACTAGGGCTGTCAAAGTTAACGCGATAATAACGCGTTAACGCAAATTCGTTTCAACATCACTGATTTCTTTAACGCATTAATGCAACTTGCGATTTTTAGGTTGTAGCGGGCTCACTTTTAAAACTAGAAACTTGAAAACCTAAGGAATCCATTGGTACGAACCATGTTATACGAGCTTGTCGCGAAGGAGGTTAAATAATGCTCCAAACTTATGCTAAATTTTGGAGAGGAAAAACGGGCATTTACCTCTCCCCTCAAGATATGGGAATGAAAATGGGTTCTATGGGTACCCACGAGTCTCCCCTATACAGACATGCTCACTTTATGATAATCACATGCAGTTTGGGGCAAGTCATAGTCAAGTCAGCACACTGACACACTGACAGCTGTTGTTGCCTATTGGGCTTGAGTTTGCCATGTTATGATTTGAGCATATTTTTTATGCTAAATGCAATACCTGTGATGGTTTCTGGACAATATTTGTCATTGTTTTGTGTTGTTAATTGATTTCAAATAATAAATATATACCTTCATTTGCTTAAAACAAGCATATTTGCCCACTCCCATGTTGATAAGAGTAATAAATATTTGACAAATCTCCCTTTAAGGTATATTTTTAATGGATAAAAAATGTGCGATTAATCGTGATTAAATATTGTAATCGATTTACAGCCCTAGTTCTGACTTTTCTTTCTTCCTCCATCTGTTTAGAGTACATCAACCAGGAGATCCAGGATCTCAGGCCGGGGATCCCCGAGCGGCCCACCACACTGCCTCGTAAAGGCAGAGCAGTACGGCGCCTCCCTAACGGCCTGAGCTCCGGTCACAGCGTGGAAAACCCGGAATACTTGGTCCACGCGGGTGCCGGAGCCACCACCGCAACCTCTCCAGCCTTCGACAACCCGTACTACCTGGACCTTGTGGCCAAAGCCAACGCTGTAGCCGGGGCTGCGGCAGTGGACGGCCCCGAGGCACCGGAGAGAGCGCCGAGGCACGTGAACGGGTTTGTGACCTCCACGGCAGAGAATCCAGAGTATCTGGGACTGGCGGACACCTGGAGTGGATATACTTGAGGAGAGTAATGTGATGAACTCAAGAGGAGTCACAGTTTGTGTTCTACTGAGGGAAACGATGAGCGAGGGAAAGGGAAGATGAATATTTGTGTGACAGAAACGAGCTGGCGTGTGATTGATACTGGGAATAGTACGTGCACGTGGAACAAATTCAAATCGGTCGATGTTGTCCCGCAAAAGTCGCCAAATCACACCCAGTTGTGACACAGCCCAACTCAACAAAGTGTAGCATCTAATCTGGTGTCTGGCATCATTTGTATTCCCGTCGTCCTCTCAGCAATCTGTGCTCTCAGTGTGACTGTTAAGTGCCAGTCAGCCTCTGTATATAACTCAGTTCTTCATAAGCAAAGGAGTTCACATTTTGTCAAAACCCAACATGGTACGAGAAGGGTCTGATTATCACAGAATCCAACATTTGACTGGATTAATGAATGCTGATTTTTTTTTTTTTAAACGTGTTTAATGTCTGTGGTTGTTTCTATTCGTGAAGCATTTTTTGTATTTCCCCGAGTTCCCTCATGCTATATGTTGTTCCATATGCTACTCAGCCCGGCCAAAATGAGAGAAAATAACATATACTTTGACAAAGTGGGCCGTGATACGCATTGAAGGCGGTGTTTAGTATTCTGGTCACTTTGTCTCTGACCTGATGGGGGTCTTCAACACACTCAAAGCCATTTTGTTTTGGCCAGAGAAGTCCCAGCAGCCCATCTGGCCAGTAAACATGCTCCCTGAAAGAAAGGCATCCTGTATGGAGAAGACAGAGGCATTGTGCCACACTGATGTATGTGGTCGTTAGTGTCTTGGCTGCAGCGACTTTGTGGTACGACAGATAAGAAACGAGGTACTAGCAGACGTTTTAAGCTGCAAAATTCTCAAAAATGTTTTTGTTTAAAAGACAAAGTGCACTTGTAACTAAGTTAGAGCCGAGTTTTCAGGGATTTTGCAAATACTTCGGGAAGATTATGTGCATTTTTTATCATGCACAATGCACTACAATGGTAGGATACTGTCCCTCAGGCTTGTGTTATCACAACAAGCCTTTTGGTTTTGGTGGCCTTTCACTGTGCAAGAAAGCACTACAAGCTATTGGTGAGTATATTCCACAAGAAGTGAAGAATTTGCATGTATGTATACATGTTTGTTACCCTACATGGAACGGAAAAGCAGCTGTGCATTTTTGTGTAAAAACGAGCAATGCACTCGACAATAGAGAGAGAAACGTCGCTCCGCTCGGTTTGGATAATCAATGCATGGCTCAAATTCCACTCAGCGAGAACACACTGGCATCCCAGTTAATAATCAACAGCATTTGAGTGCTTTTTTCATGTTAACTGGTGTTGGGGCTGGGGGAGGTCAAAACCGAGTCAAAGGAGCCATTGTTTGACGCTCATGTCAATGTTGGAAAGTCAGCGCTCGCCCAACTCGCACGTCCCAACGACTGATGTTGTCTCAGCTTTGAAAAGAGAGAAATAGAGTTTCCTTCTGTAGAGGTTTGGAGCTCGGCCGCAGAACGTGGCTCAATGTTTAGAGCTTGAAATCCTGAAACAAGTCTTGAAACAATTGAACCTCCGTCAACACATCAGTTCTACTCTGAAAGTCTTTTATCTTGATGTTCTCATACGGGTTTTGAAGAGTTTTGTTCCAGAATAAGAATCCCTAAAAATGAAACCTGATTTTATATACATAACAATTTCTTACATAAAAATAACATGTTTTTATAAAAACATAAGATTTTATTTTAATACCCTCAACTATCATATACTAACATTATTTCGAATGGAATTATTATTGAGTGATAATATTCACATAATTGTTTTTTTAGTATATAATGTATATTAAATATAGTGTTTTTGGAATGAAACCCTTCATATGTATTGTTGTCAGGTGAAGACCTCATATCTCCACATAAAAAATAAATAAGCAGACTTTAGATTGATTAAATTTAAAGGTGCACCCACAGACTTTTATTATATTACCCAATATCACCATTTAATCTTTAAAACTTTCAGAGGTTACATTTTAAAATATCAACCGTAAGGTGTGAAGAAATATGGAGGTGCTGGGTGTTCTAAAAAAGAAATCGAGTACCTACTAGGGCTGTCCTTGACCAAAGAAATTCTTAGTCGACTAAGGACCCAAACACACCTTTGAGTCGCCTCACGTAGCCAAAAAGTTGCAAGCGAACACACCGCAAAGACTACAGCCGACGGCCAACTACCAGTCTGTATTCATCATTCAAAAAGGGAAACCGGAAGACCGAGGATGGCGGATATACAAGCCGTTGTTATGTTAGTACATGAAACAAAGCGGCGTTTGACGACCGTTCTCCCACCACTCTCACTCACCACTTAACTTTGTTCCAGATGGCCATGTCGCTGTGAAAATATCCGTGTTTTGGAACGATCAGATGAGATAAAGATGAAAAATGCCTTCTGTGTTTTTCCCTCTTGACTGTACTCTTGCTTTCCACACGTCCGTTTCTATTCTCATGCATTGATTCGTTTAAGCTGAACAGCCAATCGGAGTGATTTCTCTCACCGCCGGGCGCCGCCGCTGATTCAACACGCTGAATCGGCCGGAAAAAGTCAGACAGAATAGAGCTGACGATGCGGGACACACCGAAAAAAATAGGCCGACAGACGCTCACAGACGGCCCCAAACTGTCCGACGACCAACCGACGGCTTGGTGTGTCGGGGCCTAAAGACTCGTACGATTTTGACGACTAATCAATTCGACTTAATGGACTGATCTATAAAACTGAGTTTCTCCACAAAGAATCACACAAAAGCAGCACTTTAAATCGTGTGCTTACCAGAGATGTGCTCATAAGATTCCCGGAAATTAGTCATTCAGCATGAAAAAAGCTGAAAAAAAACGACCGATTGGTGGTCTAATGGACTAACGGGGCAGCCCCAGTGCCTACAAACATCCCTCTGCTGGAGATACAAGGTTTTCACATCATAACAATGTTAAAGCACAGCTCACAGATGTTCCCGCTTCCTTATGAATGTGATATTCTTCCAGGAGACCTTATATACAATCACTATTAATGTACTGGTGTTTACACTGTAGTGTCTTTTTGTATAAAATGTTCATTTTAGATGTGTCATGACCCAGGACTCTCACAGATAATGATGCTGTCCTCCTTTAAACCACACGTGTCCTTTTTCCCGTTTATTTTTATATAAAACCGTTCAGTTGAACTAAAATCAGCTCAGAGCCTGAGGACTGGCACGGTGACTTGTTGGTTTATGGTTTAAATCTAACTGCCTTTCTCCCTGTTGAAGTGTTCTTGGGCAAAATGCTAAATCATGATCTGATTTGAATTAGCTAAAATGTCGAAAAAGTAAATGGTTGTTGGTCTCTTTTTAAATTTTGAGATTAAGCAGGAGCGCAAGCTGAATGAAAATGAGGCCTGTGACTGTTAAACCTCTACAAAAGTGTGTTTAAAAAGCCTCATCCAAGGAAGGAACAGTCAACTAACGAGAGTGTTCTGAAGGTTTTATAAAATTAAATATCTGTAATTTACATTTTGAACAAAATGTATCTTTTGTACTTTACATGTGAATATTTTTGATTTTTTTTACCTTTCACAGTTTTGTGTGATTGTGACAGAACATGAATAATAATAATAATAATTTTTTTGGGAGTTTGTTTTTTTAATGCATCTTTTCTTATTTGGTCAGTAAGTCCCATAATGTAAATGTGTAGTATATATATAAATAAATAAAAACAATCACTTTGGTAGCTAATTTGATTGAATGCATTGTGACCAGTCGCTCTACTGTGGAGGGAGTAAATACGTAAGAAAATATTTTATGAAGAAATGGTCATTTTATATGGAATTGTTTGCATACGTTGTGTGTGTCATTAAAAGCTTATAAAACACTTTTTCTGTATTCTTTCCTCTCATTTTCTAACACTTATGTAAACTGGATTAAATCCTAGACTTATTGCATTGAAAGGCTCATTATATTGCGATGATTATCAGATTTTATTTTCTTGAGACCGCTTATGATTGTCGTTAATTGTCAATAACACTGTCTTTACCTGACACAAATATTGATTTAATGCATTAAGTTTGATCTGTAAAATGCTAACTGGTGTTATGCACATAATGAGCTGCAGAAATGTGATGCACTGCAGGGTATACTGCCATCCAGTGATGGTTAACGGGAACTACAACAATAGTGTTTATCTAAAGAACAAAGAGGAGGAATTCTTTGGCTCATGTTTACTGTATCATTTGATTTTTTTACTCCTTTATAAGTAGTTCTGATATTGTGTTATTTCCACAACCGCATGATTAACTACCTCTTCCTTTTAATTTATACTAATTCAATATAAACAATGTAAATGTACTTTGTATAATCCTCAAAAACAGCCCACTTGGCTACTAGAGTCATGCAAGTTTGATTTGTAACAACCTAAACATCCAGTTTTCCCCTTTGGTTTCTCCTTTAAGTAGCTTTAAAGGTGGATTAATCATCTATAATCATCATATTCTGTAAACTCTTTATTGAAGCTGCATGATGTTTACACAGTTAAAGGCAGGTTGACCATGTTATCCAGTATTCACTATTTGTTATATTGGTTGAAATGTACATGGTTGGTTTGAATCTACATTTAAATGTAGAGATGAATGATATTTTTTTTTTTTTTCAACATATTTTTATTATTTTCAGAACAGAAGGCTCACAGCAATGTTATGTTCAACAGTTATTCTTTGTATCACAATAACTGCTTAACCAGTGCTTCTAGCAACACATTAACTAACAGAATCTGCAATAGTCAGCTTGCTTCTTTGTTTATAAAAACATCTGGACAGACCAAGACTGAAAAATGATCCTCAGTGTCACTTGCATATTCAAATCACAATTTTCATAAGATAAACAAATTGACCGCTTCACTACAAATCCGAAAACGAGGTCAGATCCTCAAGGTACCACGGCACTTAAACACATTTTTATTTGCCTCACGGGTGTCTTATGTATTCCTGTTTTACTTCAGGTATAGACGATCACCGATCAGGGTGAAATGTTTCTCCGTGTGCATCCTCGCTCTCAGAATCTGACCCTCAGCTTCAACAAGCCTTCAGGGGAAATGTTTGGACACTGTGGAGACATGATGGCTGGTATTATAACCTGGGCTTCTCTCAGTGCTCTCTTCTCTCTGGTTGGATGTCCTGCATGTGTCGCTGTCCTCTGGGAGCTGTTTCGGAGACACAAAGCAGGAACCCCCGTCTCCCCCAACGACGTCTTCATGCTCAACCTCACCGTCATGGACTTGGTCTTCTTGCTTTTTGTCCCGTTCGGGCTGTGTAACTTCATCCTGTGGCACGTGAGCTCCGTTCAAATGTTGAGCAGCTTCCTGTATGCCTTGAACCTGGCTGGGCGACCTCTTCTTACGGCGTGCATCTGTCTGGACTGCTACCTGGCTGTGGTCCATCCTGTCACCTACCACGCCAGGAAGAGTCTGACCCCCCGGGTGCTCATGGCGGCCGCTGTGTGGACCGTCACGGTGGCTCAAGGGATTGCATCCGTGTTCGTCATCGAGCTGAACCACAGCGCCTGGTCCATGTTTGTGTACGCCATAGCGTTGCCCGTCATTGTCGCCTGTGATGTCTCCATCGTCTGGACTCTGAAGAAGTCCCTCCGTGCGGGCGGGGGTGACCTCCACCCCAGGAAGAAGAGGGCCCTCCAGATCATCGCCAACAGCATGGTCATGGCCTTCACCTCGTACATCCCTCCGCTGCTGGCGTACATCCTGGGTGATCTGATTATCAGTGATGACAAAGTGTACGAATGCTTTTTAGCCATACCCATCCTGATAACCCCGACCGCAGGGAGCGTGATCATGCCTCTGCTCTATTTGGGGAATCTGGGGAATCTGAGGAGCCCCTGCTGTTTGGTGTAACAGTTCAGAAGGTTTTATAGTAGTAATGTGTGTCACTAACAAAACAACTATCTTTATGCACTCACAGTCAGGGGAGCCTCAGGTTTTAACCATTTACAAGTGTAACAAGGTCATTATGTACCCTATGTCTATGTTGTTCTCTGTTTTTTTACCAATTACACAAAATGGATGTAGTTGCACTTAATTGTGAATGGTAGAACCTCCAAACTCCAGGATATGAGAAGTTCAGAGCCATGTTCAGAGCCCTTCCTCCTTCATTTCTTCTCCTGTGGTCTTTATTATGTTCTTTTAATACATCCATGATAAATCCCCTCTGGCATTTTGTACAACTATCTTGTGGGACATTTGGGAGTCTTTTCTTTTGGCTGATTTATTATCCTTATCCATCCCATTATTTATCGTACTGTTTTGTTTATATTTTTGTTTCCTACCATGTTATAACGTCTATCCCAACATGTCAATATATCGATTTCAATGAACTGGCATTTAGGAATACTGTAGTTGTTTTAAGAGTAAATGTTCTTAGCTTAAAGTTACAGTGAGTTCTTCCGTTTAGTATATTGTAATCGTGTGTATATGAGCTGGAGCGGGCATGAGATTTGACACGGAGGTTCCGTTTGCCTCTGTGTTTGACCCGCGAGGCCTTCTTGATTTTATGTCGTGTACACCAAAGAGCTAACTAGGGCTGTCCCGAATACCATTTTTTGAGCTTCGAACCTTCGGTGAGTAATATTCGAAGGTATTCGAAGCTTCACTTTGTGGCGCAGCGCAGCAAACTGACATGTTCTTCTGTCTGTCTGCCTCCATTTCCACTGTTTCAGTGCTGCTGCCGCACTACTGCACACACACAACAAACAGTGATATCCGTCTGAGAATAACTAATAATAATGAATGTTGAATATGAGTAATAAATAATGTTATTCCTTATTTTATGGGCTATTTTGGGATTTATACATTATTATTACATACTTATATATATATAAACAAAAAAAAATATTTGGAGGTTGAATACCATGGCAACAGTCAAAGCTCCGAAGCATTCGGGTCAGCCCTAGAGCTAACAGAACAATGGCCAAGCACCAGGGAAAAGAAAACATTGAATTTGTCAAAAAAAAGAAGCCTATTAAGTATGTATGATTTTAAAAAAAATAATCAAAATACAGACAGATAATTATATTAAAAGTTCCTAAAAATAACAGGAAAACTCATCTCTGATGTGATATTCACAGGAAATAATCTGCTCAAAATTCATTCAAATCGCTTGTTTTACACCAAATTCCTTCAGTTATTGTGTTCACTATTTGGGTTAATTGTAGAGTTTATTAGTTGTTCTGTACTGTTATTGTTATGCAATGAAATATGAAATATCCATGAAATGTCACTTAGTCAGGGGTAATGATTTGTAATGATTTGAGCCATAATTGCTTCCAATATATCACATATATTAATGATGATGATGGTTTGTAGAAAAGAATCATTTTAAGGAAAGAGCTGTAAAAGTTCATCACATAATCAATCACATAATCACATAATATTCATGTATCTTGTCAACGTTGTTGACATTATTGTGCCTGATTATATTAATTCTACTATTTTTTAAATGTAAATGTGAATCAGTGTATGCTAAATTTCTGTGATCAATAGAGTTTGATCTTAGTCATTGTAAGAATGTCATGATAAAACACATGTGAAGTAATAGAATAAGACTTGTGAGATAAAATCAGGTGAGAAAAAATCTGTCATTAAAGGAGAAAAAAAAACTTTTCTGTCTGTATCAAGTGTCTTGATTCAGACAAATCTATTTTTGGTAAATACTCTTAGAAACACTTGTAATATGTTGGAAAAATACTGCACTTCTCCCACACACACTGTATCTTTTTCCAACATCTTCAGTATGTAAATGATGTTTGTTTATACCGGCACACCTGCATGAGAACAACCGTCATGAAAGATGAATGCCCGCCGGCATCATTTACATTTGTAATGTGATCATCGTACATGAGGAACCGAATGTAAATCTGTCGTGGAAAAGAAGTTTTTTCATCGCTTTTGTCAGAATAATGTCTGAGTCTGAGTTTTGGAAAAATATAGGAAAGTATATACAGAAGCACATCTAGTTATGGTTTGTTATCCACTGTTCATGGCTTAGTACTGTTAACTAGAAAGTTTTAGTTCCAATGTGACTCTAAGTCAGATGTAGTGTTCCACAGAAAGTTATCCCATCCCTGAGGCATGCTGGGAGATGAAGTACCTCCAGAACCACCTCAGCTGGGTCGTCAGTGTTGGCCTGCTCTCCACTACGGAGGAACTGTGGTTTACCATCAATAATCAGGAGCAAAACAACTGAGTTCAACAGCTTTATTATGAGTTTTCCTTTGTAAGACATCCAACTATTAATTTCTATCAACACAATATCAACATTCAGTTAAGTATACATGTAACATCAGAATACAGATTTTAGTAAGAATTATTAGTTTAGCTTAGCTTACCTTAAATTAGTTTAGTTTATTTCATTTTAGTTTAGTTTAGTTTAGTTTATCTTATTTTGTTTTATTTGATTTGATTTGATTTGATTTGATTTGATTTGATTTAATTTAATTTAATTTAATTTAATTTAATTTTATTTTATTTTATTTAATTTAATTTTATTTTATTTAATTTTATCTTAGTTTAGTTAGTTGTGGTTGTCTTAAACTTATACTAATCAAATACACATATAAAAAATAATTTGAAAAAACAATAATAAGTCATTTCTTTTGAAATAGTGAAAAAACAAAGCAAGTTTATGCAGACTGAAAAGGTGTAAGCTGAAGCCTTATTATACCTACCTTTTTACAGTCATTATTTTGTACATTTCTCATTAAATATATAAAAAAATGAAAGAAAGAAAGAAATCAAAGAAAATCTATGTATATTGAAGTCCCAAACAAAAAAATCATATACAAACATTAATAATCTATAAAGTGTATTATACATTTTCATAAAGGCAAAACAAATCATTTTTCCAAACATATAACACACTTATGACATATAATGAACAACAACATACAAGAACAACATTACATAACATAAAAAAACATAAATATGTCTTGATCTAAATAACATGATTCAGTCAGGGATATGGCTTATTTGAAATGTGAGTCATGGTTTATTTTAACTTTCTAACATATCAGAGCTTACTGAAACTGGACTACTAAAAGTTAAAATGTTTTTTAGCTTCTGCGTCACCTTATTATGTTAAAAGGGAGAAGCAGGAATTAGCAGAGGAGGAATGAACTAAGACTTCCTGCAGCATCCGAGCCTGAAACGATCCAATTTCCCATGATTTTTTAGGTGGAGTATAGGCATGACAGCAGATCCCAAAGTGGAAGTAAGTGTAACTGGAATAACAACAGTACATATGTAGATCTTGAGACTGACCAGGGGATTCCCTATTGCAAACAGAAGCACTGGAGGAAGGTAAGACAAAACTGTCATCACCAGACTGTTGATGAGGGTCTGAATGGCTCTTTGCTTCTGTGGATGGATGTTTTCTCTGCCGGGGTCAGATTTAATTAGTGTATGCAGAATGAAAGAATCACAGATTCCTATTATTACTATGGCTATCATGAAGATCACACTGGGAAGCATGGTTAAGTATAACTTGTAGAAAAGAATGTAGGCAATGCAAAAGGAAACCGTCAAAGTCCAAACGATGCCAGCCATCACAAGCCTGGGAGTGAGACTTTTTCTCTTGTGGTAGGTGATTGGATGAACCACAGCCAGGTAACAGTCCAGACAGATACAAGCCATCATGAGGGGTCTCCCACATGTGCTCAAGGCATAAACACCGTTCCAAATCGCTTCAAATGGCCAATTTCCCCAGATGAAATGATTTAATAATCCAGGTGGGATGAAGACCAAGAAGACACCATCCATGATGGAGAGGTTCAGAATGAAAAAATCATTTGGTGTGAGGGGAGTTCCTCTCCTGCATGTCTTAAACATCTCCCAGAGGATGGAAATGGTCGCAGGAAAACCAACAACAAAGAACAGCGCTGTAAAAAAAGCATAAATATATTTGCCCTCCTCGAGGCCTTCACACCCATCAAAATCAAATTCTTCCCAGAAGTTTCCAGATGTGGCGGAGTTGTTGGACAGACGCTTGGAACGAAGATGTATCTCAAGTAGCATTATTGAACAGAGCAGTGGATTAAAGACCTGACAGACACAGATAAGAGCAAGGAAATTAAAATGTACACAAATGCACGTGCAAGAAACCTTGCATGTTATATACAAAAATGTAAAGAACAGACAAACTTTTGTATTTAAAGAAACTACTGCCAAAATACTGGCAACACAATGTTATGTCTTTGTTCAGTTTATCAGTTTGAAATTTACTGCACATTGGTTGAGCCATTAAAATAACAGACACATACGTACCTTTTTATGAGGTTTCGTAGGGATGTTTTCACTGAGGTTCTGCTGTGTCTTGTTGCCTTGACGAAAGTGTCAAACATCTGTGGGAGCTGCTGCAAGTGTTTGTCCGTAGACATCAATCAAATTCATGGCCCGCTGTTAGTGGCAGTTTGCAAAGCATATACTTATGGAAAAGAGCAGACTCGCAGAGCACAGGACATTCACAAAGGCCCACGTGAGTGACATGGACATAAATATACAAACTAGCGTTTTGTTTGTTTAAACTGCATTCTCAGTTGATGTCTTCTGACCTGACAGCGAGCCAAAGTTCACGTCACCAAAGTTAGTACAATTCATCCTGGGCGGACCATGAATGTGTGCAGCAAATGTCATGGCAATCCATCCAATAGTTGAAGTAAATGTTGTGCCAATCCATTAAGTAGACAGTGAGTAAGGGGATCACCAAAGTCAATACTGTAGGATTCACCCTCTGGGCAACATGGATATCTGAGAGGCCTCTATGGTAGATAAAACATGATAAAGTGCCCTCTTGGATGCTCTTCCAGTGGCGAAAACATGCTGAAGTGCCCTCTAAGGTGCCCTTCCAGTGGAGAAAACATGATGAATGCAGTGCCTTCCAGGGTGCCCTTAAAGGGGAACACCACCTAAATTAAGAAGACTAATATTATTTCTATGGCCTAATAAAGCTCAATCAATATCGATGCAAATGACCTGTTGTTGCCTGTTGGGCTTGAGTTTGCCATGTAGTGATTTGAGCATATTTTTTATGCTAAATGCAGTACCTGTGAGGGTGTCTAGACAGTATTTGTCATTGTTTTGTGTTATTAGGTGATTTCCAATAATAAATACATACATACATTTGTATAAAGCAATCATATTTTCCCACTACTATGTTGATAAGAGTATTAGATACTTGTGAAATCTCCCTTTAAGGTACATGTTGAACAGAAAAAAGTAAGTAATTAACTATGGATAATCATACGATCAATCACGATTGAATATTTGAAACGATTGACAGCCCTGATAAAATCTTGTCATAATGGGAATGAACTAAGACTTCCTGAAGCATCCGAGCCTGAAACGATCCAATTTCCCATGATTTTTTAGGTGGAGTATAGGCATGACAGCAGATCCCAAAGTGGAGGTAAGTGTAACTGGAATACCAACAGTACACATGTAGATCTCGAAACTGACCAGGGGCCTCGCTATTGCTAACAGAAGCACTGGAGGAAGGTAAGACAAGCCTGTCATTACCAGGCTGTTGACGAGGGTCTGAATGGCTCTTTGCTTCTGTGGATGGATGTTTTCTCTGCCTGGGTCAGACTTAATCAGTGTATGCAGGATGAAAGAATCACAGATTCCTATTATTACTATGGCTATTATAAGGATAACAGCGGGAAGCATAGAGTAGTATAACTTGTAGAAAAGAAGGTAGGCAATGCCAACGACAACCGTCAAAGTCCAAACGATGCCAGCCATCACAAGCCTGGGAGTGAGACTTTTCCTCTTGTGGTAGGTGATTGGATGAACCACAGCCAGGTAACAGTCCAGACAGATACAAGCCATCATGAGGGGTCTCCCACATGTGCTCAAGGCAAAAACACCGTTCCAAATCGCTTCAAATGGCCAATTTTTCCAGATGAAATGATTTAATAATCCAGGTGGGATGAAGACCAAGAAGACACCATCCATGATGGAGAGGTTCAGTATGAAAAAATCATTTGGTGTGAAGGGAGTTCCTCTCCTGTATGTCTTAAACATCTCCCAGAGGATGGAAATGGTCGCAGGAAAACCAACAACAAAGACCAGCGCTGTAAAAAAAATCCAAATATATTTGCCCTCATTGAGGCCTTCACACCCATCAAAATCAGATTCTTCCCAGAAGTTTCCAGATGTGGCGGAGTTGTTGGACAGACGCTTGGAACGAAGATGTATCTCAAGTAGCATTATTGAACAGAGCAGTGGATTAAAGACCTGACAGACACAGATACACTATTTAAGAGCATGAAAAATGAATTCACACACATGCACAACATGCTGCAAGCCAGAATCTTGCATGCTACACATACTGTACCTTTTTAGGAGGTTTTGTAGGGAAGGTTATACTGAGGTGCTGCTGTGTCTTGTTGTCTTGATGTCACACAATTGTGCTGCAGGTGTTTGTGCGTACACTTCAATCAAATTCATGACCTGGTGTCAGTGTCAGTTTTGCAAATCATTTATTTATGAAAAAGAGCATACCCACAGAGCACAAGAGATTGAATTTGATTCCAATAGCATGGCTAAAAGGGGGAGGGAAAACGACTAAAGATATTAGTGATAATCATATACCATATCCCAGAATAGGTGCCACCAGAGAGACAAATTTAAATTGTAGGTCTACCAAATAATAAGTGAGTAAATATAATAATGTTAAAGGGAAGGTGTTAAAGAATTCATGACCTAAAATATCCATCAACATCTGCTCATCAAAAGTGATGCAAATATCATCAGAAATGCAAACGATCTGTTGTGGAAACTCATTTATAAAACCCTGCGTGATGTCCGGACAAGCCAATGTTGTTTTAGCTGTTAGCAGGTGGAAAAAAAACAAAGTGTGTGGCAACTTAAACACCCTGTACATTACAGGCAAATTAGGTGTCAGAGCTCACTACAAATGTGCTGTCATTGCTGATGAATAACCCTGCAAGTATTGCTAAGGTTAATCGGAGGTCACAGGGTTAAATGAGTACACACAGCCGAGTGGAGGTTTAAAAGGAAGCCATGTGTCAGGCCAAAGAGCAGCTGAGAGGAACAAGTGGTGCCACATTGGCAACATTACTGATGTGCTCAAGGTGCATGCACAAACCTTGACCACCTTTACAGTAGAAGGGTAAAAATCCCACCTAAATGTGGGTAGGATCCCAAAATAAGATAAGATATTCCTTTATTAGTCCTGCAGTGGGGAAATTTGCAGTGTACAGCAGCAAAGGGGATAGTGCAAAAAACAAGATGCATCAGCTAACAGTCAAAAAGAGCTAAACAAAGTGTAACAAAATATGAACCATTTAAATAGAAGGAAGTATAAAAATAGGAGCAGTATATACAGTATTGACAATAAACAGACTATTAACAAAATTGCACAAGTTTTTTTGGTGTGTAAGTGGTCTACTGGGAGCAGTGCTGGTTGTGGAGTCTGACAGCTGCTTGAAGGAAGGACCTAATTTATTTTTCTGGATTCAAAATAGATGTACGTTGCATTAAAAACAAACAAACATGTGAACCTCAACATTTCTGCATGCACAAAGGCAGCTTTTTCTTTTGAGAAGAATTTCAAACAGCTTCTCAAGTGTGGAGCCGCCTGTAATGCTGCCTTCAAGTGCTCCTTGTAATCTCTCCTCTTTTTGGGTTGTATATAAATATAGAAATCGTTGACATTCAAGTTGTGGGCAGAAAAATCACAAACACACTATAACATTACTTATCTATTGACTGTCTGTCACTTAATCCTCTCAGGAAGCCCATATTTTTCCCCAAAAAACTACTTTGCTGGGCTCGTTTTTATGCTTTGTTGTGATATATCCGATATTCGTGGCTGTTCTTGAAGGCAGCACCAGCAGCCCTCAATGACGCTCATCGTCGCATTATTTTTGTCCTCCTGTCTAGTGATGGGAATTCCGGCTCTTTTTAGTGAGCCAGATCATTTGGCTCAGCTCACCAAGAAGAGCCGGCTCTTTCGGCTCCCAAACTGCTCTTCGTTTTCCCACTTCTGCCTTTTATAATTCAGCCAAATTTAGCTTTAGCTGTTTTGACCTCTGATTAGTATGTGTGCACATATATCACTTAAATTATTCAATATAATTATACTAAACCTTATAATTTCCATAATACCATCATTTTACATGCTACTTCGTTTCCGACTATCACTCATCTTGTCTGCTATTCGCGCACCGCACTCCTCTCTCTTTCTCTCCTCCTCTCCCTCCTGCTCTGTACCTGTAGACCGTCAGCGCGCCGCCCCTCCCTGCTTGGTGGTATGATCCTCATCTGTCATCACCTGATTGGTCGCACGGACGTCATTAACACAACATTCAGTCAGTCAGTGCATGGAGTGCCCGTGGCGCGGAGATGATCGTCTTATCATTCTGCCTTGAATTAATTAAAGGGACTGTTTGTAACTTCTTACAGGTATAAATCTACCGGGTTGGTTTCCCATGCACGCTCGCATATGCGCGATCGTGTGTGGCTATGCTGTTCAGACTCAGACTCCAACACAAACTACACAGAAGCACCAAAACCTCAAAGCTATATTTAGTGAAGCCCGTCTTGCAAAACAGTGTCAACTCTTCCTGCTCCAGCCCCCCGACCACGGCCAGAAGACACAGGGGAGCCCGTAGCTTTGGTCTCCAGGGCCGGAGTCTGTGCTCCTCTGCCTGCTTGCCTTCACTCACACACCGCGCGTTCTCACGCTCCACTCTTATGTGCATGCGCGCTCACTACACACTGCAGAAGAGTTAGTTTAGCTCTGAGAATATCTAGTAAATGTTCAGTGGATGTTTGTGCAGAAATAACTGCTACAGCTCCTCCAGACCAACTGAGATTTCCCGTGTTTTGTGAAGTGACGGGGCTCTGCAGCGAGAAACGTTATCGGCTCCGACCAAAACTCCGGTGTCTTCCCTGTTCTGACCGCGGTCGGGAGGCTGAAGCAGGAAAAGCCAACACTAGGATCAGCATTGATTCATGGAGAGACCTTCGTCTGGTCAGCTAACATTACTGCCAAGCAGCTGAAATATAGTGATATTGTGGTTTCAGCTGACGTGTCGCCTCACTGTTTTGAGCGATGCTCGTTCATGTCTATGTAGAGGGAGCAAGCGCGAGCCCGATGCTGACTTTCGTTGACTTAACGGCCACAGGTGTCGCTGTTAACAAGCATTTCTGAAAGTTACAAATAGTCCCTTTAAAAAAAAAAAAGAGCCAGCTCAAAGAGCTGACTCGTTCGCAACCAACACATCACTCCTCCTGTCGCCGCCATTGCTGCCATATTACGATCATCTCTCAGCAGCTGTTTGCGGGTTAATTTATACATATTTAACGTGTTTGTTTCGTTTGTAACGTGAAGCATTTTACCGCCGGGGAAAGCGCCCTGGTTTACACGAACTCAACAACTAGCCAGCTTACAGTAAAACAGTAGAAATTACATTAGCAGAGACAATAAGTGAGCTGGTTACCTAGCTACCGTTAGCTTAGTTACCTAGCTACCGTTAGCTTAGTTACCTAGCTACCGTTAGCTTAGTTACCTAGCTACCGTTAGCTCAGTGAGCTAGCAGAGGTTGGTTGGTGGTTGGTTGTTGTTATTGACGCATTCAGGAGTCTTGTTTGTTTTTCCTTGCTAGTATAATTAGTTAAACCATTGGAGGTTGTTTGTAGTACGTGTTGAAGATGTCGTTACACGGTAAACGTAAAGAAATCTACAAGTATGAGGCTCCGTGGACGGTGTACGCCATGAACTGGAGCGTCCGACCGGACAAGCGGTTCCGTCTGGCGCTGGGTAGCTTTGTGGAGGAATACAACAACAAGGTAACTTCATCTTGTCCCATACTGTGTTTTAATGGCAGATATCACCACCGGTGTGATGGTGATACTCTTGTACACCAAATATAATACATGTATATAATACTGTATCAATGAAAAGATGAGTATTATTAACAGAAAACAATGTTTCCCCTCCTGCTCCAGGCCCACCTGAAACCCTACTGAAAGTAACGATTCAAAGTACCAACTAGCTATCGTTAAATTATACTGGCCTGAAAATATGTTATGATCAGGGAATGAAATGATCACCTGCCAAATAACAGGGTGAATGTTGGCTGTGGCAGGTAGAAACTTCAGGTTGCCTGCCACCATGGCAGACAGGTTTTCCTTATATTAAGAAATATTATTTTTAAAAAGCAATTCTAAAGCCTTAATCAAATATATGGTAACACTTAAAGGTCCCATATTATAAAAAAGTGAGATTTTCATGTTTTTTTTTAATTATAAAGCAGGCTTAAGTCCTATGTAAATACTGTGGAAGTATCGAAAAGCTCAATCCACAGGGAAATACACCAGGCCGGTATTCAGAAACTCTGCATTTAAAACAAGCTGTCAGGATTTCTGCCCATTCGTGATGTCACAAATATACAATATTCAGACCATTACACAGTTTTAAACGTAAACATTCTAAATGTGTCCCAGTTTATTCCTGGTTGCAGTGTATGTGAATGACATCAACAGACAGGAAGTACACATGGACCCAAACTGTTGCCTAGCAACGCAATTCCGTCAAAATGCGCTAAAACGGAGCGTTTCAGACAGAGGGTAAAATACATGTATATTCAAGCTGACAGTATGAGGAAAATAAAGTTTTTTTTTTAAAAACTCTGACCTTTTTTTTATAGGTTATATTCCATAATTCTACAGTCTGGTACCACTGACTCAGTGTTTACAATTTTAAAGCGTTCTACCTAGATTTCAGAAGTGGCAGACAAAAAAAATTGGTGGCCGGTAGAAATGTTAAGTGACCTGCCACAGTGGCAGGTGAGGAAAAAGGTTCATTTCAGCCCCTGGTTATGACTATATTAAAATGATGCCTGATATAATACTGTTTTAACTTTAGAAACATATGACATTAATATCAAACTGTCTGTGCGTGTATAAAATATTTATTGATGATTGTAGGGAGCAGTTTGCAACTCATTTGACAAAAATGTAAAGACATTTGCCATTGCAATGCAATGGGTAAGTGAGTTGCAGACATTTGAAAACAGGTTAGTGATTTAATAAGTCATTTATAAATTAATATTTCCTCCTTTTTTTTTTTTTTTTTTTTTTCAATTTTTAAATTTTTTTTTTTCTTTTCGAATTTGTCATTTTGTTTTATTTCATCTTGCATTGTTTTTATCTGTTTATTATTTATTTGTTGCTTACTTCTTAAATCAGGACCAGTATGGAGGACAACAAGAGTCACGGAAATAGTAAAAAAAGTATTTAATTGATTAATAAATAATTGTACAAAAAAAATAGGTATTTATACATTTGTTTACAAATATACAGTATTTATTAAACTATGAATAAATGAACTAAATAACAAAATAATGTATTATTTGACATTTTAATGTGCAATAAAAAGAATTTGCAAATATAATATTAATCCATCTTAAATCAGGACCGGTATGGAGGACCACAAGAGTCACGGAAATAGTAAAAAAAAAAAAAAAAAAGCATTTAATTGATTGATAACTAATTGTACAATAAAAATAGGTATTCATACATTTGTTTAAAAATGTACAGTATTTATTAAACTATGAATAAATGAACTAAATTACAATATAATTTATTATTTGACATTTTAATGTTCAATAAAAATAATTTGATTTAGTTACTACCAATACAAGCGGAAATGGGACATATGGTGGTATTACAAATAATTGGAAAATATGACATGATAATGAAAATGTTCAGGCTGATTATTGGTGGGAAAATTAATATAATGTATCCCTAACTGGATTATCCTATCGGAGGATCCCTAGAATCATCACCACCTGTCGCAGCCCTAACTGACGGTACTGTTCCCCCGCTCAGTAATGCTACACTGACTCACTCAAGGTGAGTTGTTGTTGTTGTGTGTTCACAGGTTCAGATAGTTGGTCTAGAGGAGGAGAACTCAGAGTTTGTGTGTCGAAACACTTTCGACCATCCCTACCCCACCACCAAGGTCATGTGGATTCCTGACAGCAAAGGAGCGTACCCTGACCTGCTGGCCACCAGTGGAGACTACCTGAGAATCTGGAGGGTAAGAGGACCAGTCTGACCTGAACCTATGGCTTCCTGTTGTGAGAGAAAACAGGGACCTTAACATAGTCACTACTAGATATTATATACTGTTTATCCACACTCAGAGTTCAGGATGAACCATTTGCTGCCAGCTCCCAACCACAGCTCTCATATGCCACAGCATAAAACCAAAACGGTGTTGTTTTGTTTTTCCTTTTCCTTGAATTTTAAAGACAAACATTCTGGGATACGTTGATACTCTAAGTCTATTTATTTGATTATTATTTTATCTATGTATTAATTTGTTAGGAAAGAAATATTTAAATCAAGCCTGATGTTGCCTTACACATAAAAGTATGATCCCAGTCACTTCCACACAGTGAGGCATACAGCTTATTAATTAAACACTGGTATTGGATCAGTACTCAGTATCGGCCGATACCCAAAGCCCAGGTATCGCTATCAGTATCGGGACTGAAAAAGTTGGATCGGTGCATCCCTAAACTTGAAAATGCAGATGATTAGTTCTTGCATATTCAAAAAAACAATGTGGTCTGCATTAACTCACTGAAATGCACAAATATAGACAATAAAATGTGTTTCTACTGACAGGTGGGCGAAACAGAGACCCGACTGGAGTGCCTGCTCAACAATAACAAGAACTCTGACTTCTGTGCACCACTCACATCCTTCGACTGGAACGAGGTGGACCCAAACTTGTTAGGTAAAAACTTAGTGCAGGGTTACCTCAGGGTAACATTGTTGATAAATCTCTTATAGAAAACCAGAACAATGATGAGCTTCACTGACATGACATTTTTTTATGTCTGTATGTTTTCTGTACAGGTACTTCCAGTATCGACACTACTTGTACGATCTGGGGGCTGGAGACTGGACAGGTGCTGGGCAGGGTCAACTTAGTGTCGGGTCATGTCAAGACGCAGCTCATTGCCCACGACAAAGAGGTAAATGTTATGACATGATGGATCAAACCTTCACGAATTTTATTGTGTTAAATAAAATGGTACTCATATATAATCTTGGAGTAACTATCCCATCTTCCAAGTCAAATGCTCTTCACTTTGCTGATCAGAACTCACTGTCTGGTTGCTTTGCAGGTGTATGACATCTCGTTCAGCCGAGCGGGTGGTGGCAGGGACATGTTTGCCTCAGTGGGAGCGGACGGCTCGGTCCGTATGTTTGACCTCCGTCACCTCGAACACAGCACCATCATCTATGAAGACCCCCAGCACCACCCACTGCTCCGACTCTGCTGGAACAAGCAGGACCCCAACTACCTGGTCACCATGGCAATGGACAGCATGGAGGTTAGTGCAGCTCCCTTTGTGTATACATGCTATAAAACTGAAGTATGGAAACTGCTATTGTGCTTCTGTGTGGAAAGCAAAAATGGAAGGGGAGTTTTTCTCTGTTTACGTAAAACACTTGATATGTTTGTAAGCAATAATGATTTTGAAACTGAGAATGGAAGATACTTTTTTACCAATCTGTCTTCATATTGACCCTCTCTTTGTCCCTATTTTATTTGCTCCCAGTTAACGTCCGTACATTTCTCTTTTCATGTCCTCAGGTGGTGATCTTAGATGTGCGTGTGCCCTGTACTCCGGTGGCCAGACTCAACAACCACAGGGCCTGTGTCAATGGAATCGCCTGGGCGCCGCACTCCTCCTGTCACATCTGTACAGCAGGTATGCAGATTTTACTGAGCACACAGTTTGCAATATTCACACAGAAGCTTGTTCGCAGGTTGAGGGCTTTGCCTAACAAAATATTTGTAGCAGAATGAGAGGAGAATATCTCGATACAAGCGCGCAACATTATTGCAATAACTGACAGTGAGCACGAGAGGGAGCCGTTCTTACGCTACACATGTGAACTCAACAAAGCTCTGTGTCAGTAAATACACAAGGTGGAGAAAGAAATTTGGTGTAGATTGGTGCCCCCTTTTTACAATAAATAGTCGTCTCAGTCAGAATTTTTCAAGTCCTACACAAAGGGGCTTTAAGTACTGCTTGAAGAGGGTAATCTTTTCTTCAGTTAAAGGGCCAATGTGTAGGATTTAGGGGGATCTATTGACAGAAATGCAATAATAATATTCATAACTGTTTTCATCAGTGTATAATATCCTGAAACTAAGAATCGTCGTGTTTTTGTCACCTCAATCACGTGACGACAGTTGATGGATCACAGATTGGCTGTGAGGTGATTAATCAGAGCAGAATGTGCAATGTCAAAGAAAAAGCAGAGCAGCAGAGATTAGCAACTCCGATAACCAATTTCCTGGGGGAATTCCTGATTTTAATGTCATATACCAGGATAATTTTGTCCAAAATAAACCTACGATACAGTCACAAGCATAATCTTCTTTCGGCTGCTACCGTTGGGGGTCACCACAGCGGATCATCTGTTTCCAACTCTTTCTGTCCTCTGCAGATAGTCACATGCATAATACTGCGTAAAAATGTTATTTAATTCAATCAACAGTTAGCACCTTTTATTGGTCCTGTAGTATAATACACTGATGTGCTGTTTTGTGAGTATTTGTCCCTTACTTGTTTCTCCTGATCTTGCTTTGATGCTTTTGTGTCCTGCTGGATAAGAAGACATGATGAACTAGAAAAGTGAATTCAGTAGAGTACAGATCTCCGCCAGGTGTGTCTGCAACGACCATGCTGTAATGTTTGACAGAATACCCACTCCATGCAGGCTCGCGTCTCAGCTGCGTCTCACAGGCGTAACCGTGACCTGAAGTGTTTATTTAAGCTTCAAGTAAATTTTTTCGATAATACAAACGTGAGGTTGATGCCCAATAAAGAGGCACTGAATATTTATCTACATTTTGCAACCTAGACAGAGCAGTGTGCTGCTCTCTGGCCCCTCTTAAGGAAATATTCTTATACCTATTCTCCTTATTAAACAGAAAAATACAACCTTACATCTTCTAAATTCAAGTTTATCTAGTTCACCGAACTAAGATGGGCTTAATTGCCTTAGACTTCATTCAAACTCAACAGAAACAAAATATAACTCACCAAAACCGTCTTGGATATTTAGTCCACTGTTGCAACAATCACCAACTCTGGTTGGTTCAAAATAAACCCATAATTCCCAAAGTTAGATGTGAAAATATGCCGGCTCTATACGCTGTTTTTCCCCGCTGTCTCTCTCACTGCCCGCTGAGCAGCTGCCAAGCGGCTCTCGTTCTTCGGAGGCAGACCATTAAATTAGCAAAATAAAATGTCACAAAAAAAACAAAAACAAAACTGCCGATGTACTCAGCCTACCGTGTTGTCACATGAAAATATCAGTCTATTGGAATGATCAGATGAGATGAAGATGAACAATGAGAAGAGCATTCTGTGTTTTTCCTCATGTCTTTACTCATTTGCTTGCTTTCCTCACTTCCGCTTCTCTTCTCGTGCACTGATTTGTTTAAGCTGAACCGCCAATCAGATTGGTTTCTTTTACCGATGGGCAGCGCCGCCGATTCAACATGCAGCCGAAAAAAGTCCCGTCATGGGCAGACTAGAACCAACGGTGCGGGACACACCGAAAAACCTAGGCTGAAAGACGCTCACCGACAGCCCAAAACTGTCCTGACCGTCGGCTTGGTGTGTCGGGGCCTTTAGCTATTATTTGGTGCCCTTACCGGCCCCAGTTGATTAAGATTAGTGAGGAGTCAGCAGTCAAAAACGGTATAAAACAGTCAATAAAAGATGTTTGTGTTAAAGATGTCAATAAAATGTGTTTTCAAAAAATGTGAATCACTTCAACCTTGAGAGGTCCTTCAGCACACAGTCATAAATAAAAAATAAAAAATATTAGGCTGATGAGTCCAGTAGTATGCAAGATTAGCTGTGGACAGACAAAGAAATACACGCACGATTGAGTACATGATCTCCTGGCAGAGATAAAAATAGTTCTACCAGATTCAGGTCAGTAACATGTAATGTTTAGTGACATTATTTTCTTCCTGTTTATACAAGATAAATCAATTCAAATGAAACCACCTCCCCTCCTGTCTGTCTAGCGGAGGACCACCAGGCTCTAATCTGGGACATCCAGCAGATGCCGCGGGCCATTGAGGACCCTATACTGGCCTACACAGCTGAAGGAGAGATCAATAATGTCCAGTGGGCCACCACCCAGCCCGACTGGATCGCTATCTGCTACAACAACTGCCTGGAAATCCTCCGAGTCTGAGCTGCAGTCATGAAGAAATGAGGCAACTCAAAAACATTCTCTGTTGAATTTACAAGCTGTTTGAGAAGGAAGGAGCAATATTCAGTTCATGCTCGTATTGGGTTCATGTTGATACAGATTATGTGTGTAAAGCTTTTTTCAACTGAGTGAGTACGTCAGCGCTCGACTTTGTGATACAAAATCAAGACGTCCTGTATCCGAAAACCCAATGGAGCGCCAAAACAAAAACGGTAACTACGTCTTAAGAAACTGTTGTCATGTACAGACATGAACCAAGTTTCAATGGCCTACAAGTTTTCAGCATGTTGTCTCACAGACAAAAAGGCTAGTCGGATACATGTTTTTATACGCCATTATGGTGCATTGTATGTATAGTTTCACCCATTACGACATCCTCAACCTTTCATTTTTATGAAGCAGCAAAAATGTAGTTTAGCCACATTTAAAAGTGGATTGAATGTGGTTTAAGTGTTCATATATTCAATTGTTTTTATATGTATTTTATTCAACTGAATATCATTTGTGATATAAAACATCTTTGTTGTGTTACATCAATTATATGTGCAACAATTTACTAGTATTAGCCATTGACCATAATACAGATTTGTTTTTGTAGTTTGTGCACCAGTTATTTTATTAATATCAACATTATTTTATTTTATACATAGATAAACAGTCCCTCACTGTTTAAACCATTCTACAATAGTTTTATATTTAGACAATTATTTCACAGTGAGGTGACTCATCAACATATTGATAAGAATCTATAGTACAGATTTACAGTTAGAAATGATAAGTTGAAAAAGTGTTTTTCTTCCAGTTACTGTACAATACTGAGAGAACACTGCCTGAAGTACATCATCCATACTCTACAATATAGAGAAACATTTTTTGTCAAACAGCCTAGAAAACTGACATTGTATAACGAATGCTGTGAGTCCTGTTGTGATATTAAGTTCTGTTGTGATACTGGGATGGGATGGTAAGACGTGGGGGATGAACAGGAGTTATTTCTTACTTGTTGTAGGTGTTTCAGTACGGGGTCATGATGTGTGATTATTTGCTAAACATAAAGTCAGAAAAACACTTGTTCATGTTTATTATGTGATGCACTTTTGTGGGAAATTGTTATATTTTCTTTAAGGAACAGTTTGACATTGTGGGAAATGCTCATTTGCTTTTTTGGTGAGAATTAGATGGGAAGATTGATACCAATCTCGTGTATCTCAGCTAGCAGTTGGTTAGCTTAGCTTAGCACAAAGGTTGAAAACGGGGAAACAGAGCTAGCCTGGTTTTACGGGATGTTATGTGCTGGACTATTTCTTGGCCAGGAGCAGTTACCAGGAAGTCACTGCTCCTGGTCAAGATATAAGCTTTGGGGATGACACTCGCAAAATTTACTGAGCCGGGATGGAACAAGAAGACGTAAAACAGGACGAGATGTAAAGAAAATGTGACTGTGCACTCCTTATTTCGCACTAGAGCTGACCCGAACGCTTCAAAGCTCCGACTGGTGCCTTGGTAATTGACTTCCAAATCAGTATTCGAATGCTTTGTTTTTTTATTTATTTATTATATATATAAGTATGTAATAATAATGTATACATTCCCAAAATGGCCCATGAAATAAGGAATAATTCCACAACATTATTCATATACAACATTAATTATTATTGTATGTTATTCTCAGACAGATAACGCTGTTTGTTGTGTGCCCTACGGAAACGGGGAAGATGGAGACAGCATGTCGGAGAACATGTCAGCCTGCTGCGCTGCGTCACAACGCGAAGCTTCGAATATTTCTCATCGAAGCTTCGAAGCCTAAAAAATGGTATACGGGACAACCCTATTTCACACATACTGAACATTTGAAAATGTCCTTGTAAGAAGTATGATTGTGTTGCGATCACTACTGGGTGTAATCCTGTGTCAACACTATGAAATGGAAACCCCTGATCTGATGTCGACTACTACTACTTGCTGTCCAAATGTGTAATAATAGCTGAATCTTGGACGTCACATGGCTCCTTCAAGAAGTCTATCAGTAGCAGTGTATCACTACTTTCAATGTCACACTTGTTGCCACTAAAACTCTTTTACTGAAAGTCTTCAGATGACCGGCAGCACAGGGTCTGAGAGGTGTTTCTGGATCTCAGCCAGTCCTGAGGCGATGTCCAGGTTCCCCGGCAGCGAGGGGCAGCGGAGCATGGGGTTCTCCATGAAGGAGGATTTGACTGATGGCTGGGCCAGCTGCGGAGTCAACCCTGTGGGGGTCTCAGTTTCAGGGCTGGCGGTCATGAACATGGTGTCGTCTGACGCCATAGTCACATGAATACCGCTGGACAGCGACTCCTGGGACTTCTTGGTGAATTGAAGGTCAGTCTGAGAAGAGCTCTAGAGTAAAGAAATCACATACTTTAACATTTTTATGTCTTTAAGGAAAAGACCAGAAACAAATCTCTGTTAGTGGTAGTAGTAGTTGGCATTATTCTCTACCTGTGTGGGTGCCCGGCTGTCCATCTGTACGGGGGAAATGGGGTACATGCTGTGCAGCACTGGTGTGCCAGTCCCATACAGGCCTGGTGAGTCAGTAGGGAGGGTACTAGGTGATACGGTGCTGTAAGCAGGAGGCACAGGAGTGATCTGCCTCTGGAGAAGCTGGAGAATAACGTTGATGTCGGCCGTCATGCGAGTCTCCAGTCTGGGGAATTAAGAGACAATGAGGATGAGTGAAGTAACACTATCCAAGAATCTGCTTTCCAATAAAAATCAAATAAAACACTGGCCTTGGGATTTGAAAACATTGTCTGACCAGTGACCCAACCAGCCACTCTAATTTCTTATTATACAGCATACCGCCTCTTGTATCAATACTTTAAAATGGGTAGACAACCTTAGGCAGGCATGCCACCATTGGTACGTGGTAGCTTAACCAATGGCACACTCGCAATAAGTACAGGACAGTTTTTTGGACCATTGCACCATTGGCAGTTGCGTGGCCTGTTATTTACGGTAGTTTGATGTTTTTCCCTACCTGCACTCCTACTCTGCATCTGACTGGCTAGTACTCGTTGCCTTCTTTGCAGAATTTGTTAAGTTTATAGTAGGGCTGTCAATCGATTAAAATAATTAATCACGATTAATCACACGTTTTTTATCTGTTCAAAATGTACCTTAAAGGGAGATTTGTCAAGTATTTAATACTCTTATCAACATGGGAGTGGGCAAATAGGCTTGCGTTATGCAAGTGTATGTATATATTTATTTTTGGAAATCAATTAACACAAGACAATGACAAATATTGTCCAGAAACCCTCACAGGTACTGTATTTAGCATTAAAAAATATGCTCAAATCATAACATGGCAAACTCAAGCGTGACTTGCCCCAAACTGCATTATTATGCACGTTATTAACTTTGACAGCCCCATTTTATAGTTGATGAACAAGATTGTTGGAAGGTCGGTCGAGTTAATGATTTCAACTCAGATGTGGATGGTTTCATAAGGATGGCAGCCTTATTGTGTAGTTCTCTCATCTATAATTATAATGTCCTGAAAAATGTTGCTATGGACGTTGACTATATGGATGGAATAATATTACAGATTCGTTGGAGATTAAAATTCTGTCATAATTAAACTTAATGTTAACCTTAATGCTGCTATGGCACACTGATTAACAAAAATATTTTAAAATGGTACTTCACATCAAAAAGGTTGTCGTATGGTTGCTGTATTCACCTGTTGAGCTGTGAATTTAAAACCTCAAGTCGAGACTCCAGCTCACCGGGCCGTTCTTCTGTGAACGGTGGCGGGTGGTATGAGTTGCGGACAGAGGAAGATCGCCAGGCACGACTGGAAAACTGTTGTGGCTGTCGTTCTGGCCAGTATCCATACATTCCCGGCACATTCAAAGATGAAGCTGAGAAAAATATAAAGACAGTTTTTGGCCATGTAATGTCCAAAATGTTCACGATGCACCACCATCAACAGCTGTAATTAATCATATCATGTTTAAAACTTTAAACCCCACTCTGTATGTCTTTTCAGGACAAACTTCAGTTAAGATCTACCTTGGTGGCCCCGGTCCGACACTGCCTCCCTCCCCACTGAGGCGCCACTCGGAGGGAGCAGCTGCACCACAGAGGGGGGGTAGTCCCGTCTGGCATCTTCTGCAGGGTAAAGCTCCACTTTGGCACTGTCGGAGAGAGGCTTAGCCAGGTCTTCACTAGACTGGGAACACGGGGATCCACAGCTACAGGGGTCGTCCCAGTGGTCCTGAGGAGGTGAGTGACGATGACGGCAGGACTGAAGAGGGTACGAGTCTTCATGATCGATTCCATCTGTTCACAGGAAAGCAATCAATTACTATTTTATACTTTCACATTAGTCCAGTTACCAAACAAAACAGTGCCTGTACATTTTTTAATTCTTCTGTCAGATTACCAGGGTAGACGAGGAGTTTGATGATTTTTTAGAGGCTTATTATCACACTGATTACAAAGCTGAGGCGGCCTGTTTGACTGTGAGAGAACTGTGTGCCACATATCTCACCTGGCCTGATTCGGCAGTCCAGGGAGTGGTTTCTGTGTCTTGGCTTGTGGCGATAAACACAGTCGTCACCAGAATCATCAGTTGTTGTTATTATTGGTGGCACTTGATCAGCCTGATGAACACAGAAAGAAATACAGTATCATACACAATTTCTTTGGCTTTATAGGCCTATAACAGTAATCAAAATTCAAAGAGGCAAACCCCTTTGAGGGTCATATAGTAGCCATATTATTTTTTTTTTAAGAATTATTTTTGCAAGATGACAGATGAAAGGGTCCAAGGTCTCCAGCCAGACGCAAATCAGGGATATTGTGTGTTCATGAACGCCTAGACTACCAAATAGCTACCAGTACTTAAACTATGTTAGCAGTAGTTCCATTCAAGTCTCTGTGTTGGTATTGAAGTCAACCATCGAGTCTCCTTTGAACCTGAATGTCATGCAACTAGCAGAGAAGTAGTCCAACTATTTTTTTCTGGGGAGAAATACTACTGCTAATGAGGAATGGTTAAATATTTTGTGTCTCAATGAGAAAAAAACATATAAAATTCAAATTGTCAAGAGGAATATTTCCTTTTTTTTCGCAATATCGCAAAATCGCAATATGACCTACCGCAATTTTCAAATCGCGGGATGAGGAGGAAATCACAATATTTGCTAAAGGTGAAATGTGTGTGAAAATTAATATTAATATTGTGGTGCTGCAGAGATGTCCTGGCCTACACATCATATTCTACAGACTTAAGAAAACATATTTGTTTGACACAGATCCTTGCAAAAATTACACTATAATCATTTTAATATTTTTTTCATTAAAAGAGAAGCTAATGACCCATATCGCAATTAGATATTTTATCAAAATAATCGCAATTAGATATTTTATCAAAATAATCGCAATTAGATATTTTATCAAAATAATCGCAATTAGATATTTTATCAAAATAATCGCAATTAGATATTTTATCAAAATCGTGCAGCCCTACTACCAACATACATCTCTCAGGTCAACGGTTATCTCCAGGTTCCTCCAGAAGTTGTCTGCAAAGCCGGGGTAGAGATCAAGGACCTCCAGCAGGTCGTCCCTCAGGACGCGGTGCAGGTCACAGTAGGTGATGGTGTGTACATCTGAATTGGACTTCCCCGGCTCATCGTACAGGTGGATCGGCTCTCCAAAGATGTCATTCTTTTCTGCAAGAGCGTGAACATTTTTTTATTCGAGTAAATGCTGTGTTTGGAGCATTTTTGAGACACCGCTGTCAAATCGTCTAAGGTTAGATACCTAATATGGCGACCACCACATCATCCCTGATGACCTGGATGGAACCACGTGAGATGAAGAAGAGTGAGTCCAGGATGTCTCCGTAGTGGATCAGAGTGTCTCCTGGAGGAGCGTGGATTGTCTTGAACCTCATACCCAAGGCGCGCAGACACGCTTGACTGCCTCCATTGAAAGCCTTGAAGTTCTGTAGCAGAGATCTGTTCAAGTGCAAACAGATGTCTGCCTGCAAAGACTCTGGAAATCCCTTCAACACCTAAATATGGGAAGACAAGACCATCAACATATCAGCAATTAGATGTAAAACAGGGATACTGAACAACCTTGACAGCAGTTACAGGTTAAAGTAGGACTACAACAACACTCAGTCCTGTCACTGTTTACTTACACCATTCATATCGATGCCGTTTGTGTAGGACCAGGCATGCTGGAAGTACTCCTCCAGCCTTTGGCGAAGGCAACCTGGGATTTGGTGGAATCGGATGAACTCTTTGACTCGCAGCATCTGGCTGTGGTAGCGGCTCGTACCAGAGTACAGACGCTGGATGATGGCTGACACATTCCCAAATATGCTGGCATACATGAGAGCTGAGACAGAAGAAGTAACAAGGGCACAGAGATTATAATAAGGCCTCGGTGACTGTGGCATTTGAATTGTGATATTTGTTAAGAATGCTAAAACAGGGTTATAAAAATAGTTTATATTAAGGGACTGGACAAAAATCATTTTCGTCACAGTCCCTAACAGTGTTATTTAACTCACAGCCAATGACCATGACACAGATGGAGAAGATCTTCTCCGAGTTGGTGTTTGGAGAGACGTTACCGAACCCCACGCTCGTCAGACTGCTCAAGGTGAAGTAAAGAGCAGTGACGTACTTGTCTTTGACCGATGGACCGGAGCTGGAGTCAGTGTCGTTGTACGACTTGCCCAGTTGCTCAGCCAGGTTGTCCAGCCAGCCGGTCTCTGTGTACGGCCTCTCTACGAAGCCGATAGCGTACCAAATGCAGGCGAGCCAATGGGCGATGAGCACAAAGGTGCACATGAGCAGGAACAGGACAGCAGCTCCGTATTCAGAATATCGGTCGAGCTTTCTTGCCACGCGGACCAATCGAAGCAGCCGAGCTGTTTTCAGCAGGCTCGTTAAGGTCGCCATCTTTGGTGTCCATTAACGACAGGGAAGAGGATGTTAGGCAGGAAAATGGACGTTCAATTTACAGTAACTTCAGAGAACTCTTAAAAGAAGTTTAGACATTATATCTACGGTTTGCCTCCAAAATTATTTATTAACAATGTGAACTTTGGTTCTTCTGAAAAAGAAAATCATATAACGTAATTTGCAGAGCGTTCTTACCTCGTCAGATCCAGATCTGAAAATGAGAAGGTCAAAAGGGATCGCTGCGAACAGATCAATAGGGAACCAGCCTTTGATGTAGTGCTTGGCTATCCGGCTCGGCTGTGTGATCACCTCGTCTTTTTGGTCCACGTACGTTGTGCGAAAGTTGATGACTATATCCACGATAAACAGCACGTCCACCATGAGGTCCGCCACATTCAGAGGGTCACACGTGTAGCCGCACACGTTACTCCTTTGACGTAAGTCCCCGTGTTCATCCAGGAGGAAGGCAGCTGAGTACGGAGTGAAAACGGCCGTGTAGAGGACCAGGAGGAGAATAATCCAGTCCCAGAACGCCTTGAAGGCGCTGTAGTGAAGCAAAATCCACCATGTTGTCTCTGGCACCTGGAGTTTGTATACAGGCAGTACGTCAGACTCCAAAGAAAGTACCTAAACATAAAGAATGCATTAGTATGCAATGATTCTCTTATATCAACATTCAATTATGTTATTCAACGTTTAATGTGCACTATTTAGGTCATTTTAATGGATTTTGGTAAAATGATTTCTTCTTCCAGAAGGCAAATGAATACCATTACATTAACCAGTCATGAAACTGCAACTCTTCTCACTTTGACACAAAGCAGATCTTATATTTTGCTTTAAAAGGAAAACAAGTACATTCTCTGAACAAACACTAAACGACAGACCTTTCCAGAAGACGTACTGTTTTGACCAAATTCTTGCTGGAGGCTGCACGCTCTGGTTTTGCGACCTTGTAGGTCCAACAAATCCTTGACCATCCTGTCAGTGGCGACTCTCAACGGAGGCGAGACTTCAGTAAAGATTACATCCAGATAGTACAATTATATCCAGATAGTTAAAAAAGCAAGAGCAATAGTGTGCTGCAGTCAACTGTGTAAGAGCGTGTCGGATGCTAGTTGAGCTGGAGGGCTGTAATGATGAGTTTGGCGTCACAGTCGCACATCTGAGTTCATGTGCTGCCACAGTCCTCGTGTTCTCTTTAGCCTAATTTCAAATTAACATCTGCAGCCCCGACGAATCTCACGGATCTATCTACCAAGTAGATAGATAAATAGATAAATAGTTATATATATATACATATATATATATATATATATACTGTAGATAGATGGACTGACAGACAGGAATCAACAAGTGACCCTTGTGCAACAATATCAGTTTGTTGCACACATTTGCAGTTGTTTCATATCCATCACACAGCATCCCACAGAGGCAGTGATGCAGAAAGCCGAGCCCCAGGGCTCCAGCAGTAACTACAGAAGGTCTGAATTGAACTGTGGCTCAATGTAACTTCGCTTTTCACACCCAGAAGGAAAAACACCCAGCCACCAAACCATCTACTGATTTTTCCACTAGCGGGTTAATAACGGCAGTGTTCCATCATAGCAACTGTCTGGGAGCCGGACAGATCCTGGCAAGCAGTGAATGCATCGTGGGCATTTGAAATTTAGAGCTGTTAAATGGGACTTCCTGGTTCTCGCCCCCCCCCGTACCTGCGTGACCTTCTCTGTGACGTTGTGAGAGCGGTCCTTCACCTTGGAGGGGCTGAGCAGCTCAATCCTGGGAGTTGGAGGCGAGCGGCATTCGGGGCCCTTGCTGGCTGCTCCCCCACTCTTCATAAGGTCTGAGTCAGACATGGAGCTCTGCTGGCCTACAGGGGATCGGAAAACACATTTTTATTTATATTCAAGACAAACAGATCTTTGTTTTTACAGTTTTTATGCCTCCGCATCGGCAACAGCCGTGGCCAGAGGCATTATGTTTCGGGTTGTCCGTCTGGTCCATTCTCGTGATATCTCAGGGAGGGAATTTCTTCAAATTTGGCATAAACGTCCACTTGGACTTAAAGATGAACTGATTCGATTTTGGTGATCAAAGGTCACTGTGACGTCACAAAACACGTTTTTGGCCATAACTTTTTGGCGGAGGCGTACAACCACGAGGCAGTAATTCTAGTTTCTCTTATTTTGTACTTTTTCTTCTTTTTCTTGAAAGACATTTGGCCTACTAAAAATATTACAATTATAGTATTCAATAACACTTTCTCATTACTGTACTCATGATGTAGTTTTATTAATATACTGAACTTATACTGTGGATTCCTTCAGCTTTATTTATGTAAGATTTGCCTCCATAATTTTCTATTCTAAATTTGCCATGCAAATGCAAAAGAGGTACTACTCAGTGACATTTAATATTCTGTACGCCCTCCCTTAACAAATTCCTCTCAGCTCTGATTTCCCAGAATGCCCAACTAGCTGCGCCCCTCCCAAAAAAAACCTCTGCCTTCAAACAGTGGATAGTCTCAATACTTGACTCAGTGTTCGTGCATAGGGACGGCAGCAGTTACACTGTATAAAAATCTCTCAAGTTGGTCAAATCTTCAACCAAGACAAGTTTCACTGAAAGTATATAAACAACGTACCTGATTTGAATGTCAGATCCTACTTGGTCTTGACCCCTAGACAGCCATGACTCAAATATCCATCCTCCAGGACACTTTTTGGACAAGTGCTTTCAAAAACATTCACTGTCCTCTTTCACAGTTCATATTTCAACAAACGTACTCCTTTTATGCAGACGTCGATGTTGAACCCTTCACTATGGCACAGGGCGGAGGACTGGAGCTCGCATGTTGCCACGCAACATTCGCCAACCCAGGAAACCGATCAATGCCATGCTATAGCTGAGAGGAACTGACAGGGAAATCAATGACGAGCATTGATAAACAGAGCAAATGGGCTCAGAACCATTACACTGGACCTCCCCGTTAAGATCAAATGACCATTTCAGTGTTCTCGTATGCAGTACAGTTTGGTGGTGTAGGGCTCAAATATAGTTCAGGCTGTGACATACTTGACACTGGTGTAAAAAACAGAAAAGTATAGTACCCGCTCAATACGTTCCGTGCATACTGTTAATGTGGGATCTTATTGACTGCAATGACGTTGACACTACAGTCCTATAAGGGGTTAATGACCCGCGATGACATTAGCTCAAAATGTCCTTTGGCTGTAACCTTCAGCCATCTCTATTCTTCTTGTTGTGTTTAAAAAATAATAAATTAATTGTGTATTATTTTTAAACAAAATAATAAACAATATATTTATTTAAAAATATATAAAAACTACTTATATACATAATAAAAATAAAAATAAATAATATTTAAATAAACATTCACTTTAAATCCCATATTTAGATGTGTGCGTACGACATGATTTTGTGGCATCACAAATACGCAATACACAACTTGCATGTGTGATGTAAAAACGTAATCCTCCAGAGCACATACTGTACTGTACACTGAGAATGGACTTTTCAGTGAAGTAGGAAACACCGTGTTCAATAGTTAAACTTTCGAAATGAAAAACAAATTGCATATTAGATGCTGGATTATGACGGAGAAGGAGTAGATGTCATTTAAATATTTTTAACAAATTATTATTCAGAGTATTTTATATGTCTAGAGGGGCTCTTTAAATGAAAATGTATTCTAAATTGCTCCTTGTTGGTTCCTTCCTCAACTAATAAAAGTGAAATTTCACTTTGATAGAACATTTTTATTTCTCTAGGATCTGATGAATGAATTAGCCAATCTTTTTTTTTACCAACTTATAAAGACCTACTTGGCAAACTGTGTTTCTACAGTATCTACCAAGAAAAGAAATGCAGATGCGGGAGTTATTTCACTCTTGAAGAAGCAAGTTACACTTACTTACTACTTGAAATTAACAAGTTTGGGGAAAATCCTGAAAAAAAGTGTTGGCAGTGTATCTTCTGTATGCTCTAGGCCGACTGTTAATGAACTTCTTATAAGTGCAGTTTGATGATAGAAAATATTCAAGAAATATCACTTTACATCTTGACAAGGACAATTTCATTTTGCTTCCAAGTCCAACACAGAAAGCATCAAAATGGCCAATACACTCGTATTTTCATACTGATGATGATAAGCAGTAGGAGGTATTTTAACAAGCAGTACATGCATCCTTTCTCTGTGAAATCAAATATTCCACATTCAAGGTATTCAGTGTCCACCGAGTGTCCAGGAGGCGTGCTCAGCTGTCAGCCTGGATGTTGTCCCAGACACGTACTACGTCTGGACAGTCATTGAGGGCTTCTATTAGCGTTGAAGCAGCTTCCAGCTGGTCTTGGTCCAGAGACGAGAGAGTTCGGGGAACAAACTCCAACCCAGCAGATGTAACCTGCATTCCCAGCTCCTCCAATGAGGCCCGCACCTTCCTCACGTCCGTCATGTCACAAATAAACTGAGGAGAGAGAAACACATCAAACTATTAGTTAAAGTGGAAACAGACAACTTTTCGACTCAGCCCCCCAGCAAAGACAATCAGGTCGTGTTCCGCAGTTACTTCGATTGTTCCACCGTCAGCCATTTCCTGACTGCAAATAACTTACATTGATACTCTGTGGTAACTGGGGATGGCTACCGATAGCTTCCAGGGAAAAACAAAAGTGCTATCCTCTTCCTGTTTTGGCTGCACAATGGTTGACGCACTTCATTGTGCCGTAAATCGAGCCTTCATTTTCCCAGGAGATCGTACCCGGTGACAGACAGAATTGCATAGTGAAAGCGAGGCTTATAGGGAACCAATCTAAACGTTGATAGTGCCATTATTCAATAGCCATTATATTGTGCAATCAACATTTACTTCATAATTATAAGTTAAAGCAAAAAACGTGTCTATTGCTACTTTAATCTGTGGTATATTTTTATTGTCATTTAAGTTGTTCTTCATTAATCATTTAGTCTTTAAAACGTGAGAAAACTGTGAAAAATATCTGTAATAATGGTTATGACAAGGTTATGACTACATTGGTTGATTGGTCCAATCAACTCAAGATAGATCTGCAATTTCAAATGATGTAAAACAGAGAAAATAAATAATGTTTGGCATGTTTTCTTAATAAATGACTGAAACGATTTATTGGTCATCTACAGTAGTACGTCTGTACTGCTCTTCTTAACATGCCTCTTCGTGTCTGACCTGCAGGAGGGGCTGCTGCTCCTCATCCTCGGACTCTTGGACGTCTTCTGCTCCCGCCTCGATGGCCAGCTCCAGAGCTCTCTCAGTCGAGACGTTCTGGCCCGGCACCACCACCACCCCCCTCCTGTTGAAGTTGTGACGGCCTCCGTCTGACAGCATCCCTCTGTGGGTGAGAAGTGTGAGACAACATAATCCTACATTAAATCTATAGGATGTGATCATTTCTGTTTAAATACATAAACCACCACATAGAAGTTTTTATTTGTATTAGACATATTTTTAGCTGTCCTTTTTGCTAAATTCACATATTTGCATTTGTGTGCCAGCAGCTTCTTAGCCAAAACAAATGTGTCTGTACAGGGACATCTACTGGCTACTGCCATTTGCACACCAACCTCTATTACCAGTGCACCAGGATAACCATGCATTCTTGTGTATAATTACTGCATTCCTGCCCTATATTGTCCCGTATATCTGATCCGTGTAAAGTAATACTGCCCTGTTGATCTTCAAGCAGCAGATCAGTTTAATACTATGGGTTAATCATCAGTAGTGGTGCAAGTGCATGAAACATCTGTGTTAGTGTTTCAGCTATATATAGTCACACAGCAGAGTAAGATCATAGAAAGCCGGTCCTGACCTGTTCTTGGTAAGCAGGCGTTTGATCTCCTGGTGGCTGCGTGAGTTGTTGTCAGTCAGGACCTCGATGAGCAGCAGACACCCGCCGGGCCCCCGAGCTTCAAACACCTGCTGGGATGCTGGTTTAGCCTTTTTCCCGTAGAGCCAAGAGAAAAGACATGAATGAGTTTCTTGCAGGGTATTATACCAGAACAATTGCATTCTTATTATATGTTATATACTGGTGAAGTCATATGGTAATCTATAGACATGATAGGTGACAATGAGGGAATATATTCAGAAGGAATGGGGTTCATCCTTCCAGTAGTTTTTCAGATTTTCTTGCAGAATCTATGCCACTACACTTTATGTTTTTTTTTTTCAATCATTTGTATTTGTCAGTATGTTGTCAACCTACCGCACTCTTGATTGCAGCCTCCACGGATGCTTTAGGCATGTTCTTGCTTCTGCACTGCTCCAGTATGTGGGCCAAGTTGATATTCATGTCCGGGTTGGATCCACCTTCTGCAGATGAGAGCAACATTGAAATTAGCAAACAAGATCATTGCTGATCCCAGCCACCCGAGCCACGGCCTCTTCATCATGAAGCAGTCCAAGAGGAAGCATGGCTACATCAGCATCAGAGCTAAAACTAACCACCTCAGAAACAGCTTCTATCCCAAGGCCATCCGGATGCTGAGCCGAGTCTTACAACTGACCCTGACCCACTAGAGCCCTGTTTCTATCCATTCATCCATTCATACCCACCTCCTCACCCTTGGTTACACTGCAGTTATTGCACCACACACTTACAAGGTTTTAATTCTATGTATTTACTGTGAAGCGCTCCATAAGTATGTCTGTATTGGGGGCGTGTGAGTGAGAGTGAGAGTGAGAGTGTGTGTGTGTGTGTGTATTCTCTGTTATTTATTTTATAATTGTATGTATTCCCTACCTCATATTTTATCAAACAATTTGCTATTGTTGCTGCTATATTTATAATGTTTATAATGATGATTATATTTTACTTCATTATTGTTATTCGATTGATTGATTGGTCGATTGTCTATTATACAGGGATGATAGAGTAACAAACAATCTCACTGCCATGTCAATGTGTATGTGATCAATAAACTAAACTTAAACTTGAACAATAAGAAAAACACTCCATCTGACATGAAATTTATTGTTGTCTACAGTTGATTAATCTCACCTTTCACAGCTATCTTTATCATCAAAGCAAACTTCATGAACATCCTGCTCCTCGCCTCATCTTTAGGTCCCTTGATGTGTTTCACCTTTGACCACTTGTTGTGTCCAGCACATGAGGCGGAGCTCAGCTGCAGCGACCTGACCTGAGAGCTCCTCCACTGCGGGTTCAGCACACATGAAGCCGGCGGGAGGACGCGCTCCACCGGGGCCGAGGTGGAGGTCCGGAGGGTCCGGAGGAGAGCCCTCAGCACCACCGGCCTCAGCAGCAACATGCCCTTCACAAACACACAAGGTAAGTGTTAATGAATATACGGTGTTACAATGTGGAGCAAAGACTGTGAGCCTCTGTCTGCAGGTGAGGCCTTTAACTATAGAAACCAATCATTTTCATATCCATAAATACATTAAACAGCCTGAAGTTCAGACAAGTCAAGAGACCATGCAGCTGCTGCTGTCCTTGTTGTGAATCCAATACTTCCGGGTTGCGACGTCAGAAATTGACGTACAAAAGATCGGCCCTTCAAAATAAAAGCCCGATAAAGCAACATGCTTCAGTTTTGTAGTATAGAATAGAAGTCAAGTCAAGTTTATTTGTATAGCACCTTTAAAAACAACTGGAGTTGACCAAAGTACTGTACAAGTTGAAGAGAATAGATCTTTATTGTCATTGTGCTTAGAACAATGGTGTACGGTCTTAGACCTGCTCTATATATAAAGCATCTCGAGATTCTGTTATGATTTGACACTATATAAAAATAAATTGAATTGAATTGAATTGAACAATGAAATGTAATATAAGGCTAAGGGACATTCTTTATTCTTAAATGGTATGTTTTTCTATGTTATGAATATTAAAATTATGTATGTATACATGTATATATGCTTATACATGTATATGTATGTGTGTGTGTATATATATATATATGTATGTATGCATTTATGTATATGTATGTATTTGTATATTCATTATTCATTATATATTAGAATTATATATGTATACATTTATATATGCTTATACATGTATATGTATGTGTGTGTGTATATATATATATATATATATGTGTGTATATTCATTTCCATTAGTGTTTGTATGAACACTAATAAAACTAACTAATTAATGCAAATTAATACAATTCAAAAATGACATTATTATTATGTTATTATGTGATTCTTTTTTTAATTGACAAATGTTTGCCATTATTTTTTGTTTTTGTTGCTTGTCTTGTTTTCCGTAATCTTTTTTTCAAATTATTTGAACTTATCATCTTGTGTCCCCATAGTGATATATTTTGTGCTGTAACAAATTAAACATTAAAACATTTATGTTTAAATAATATTAAAGTAAACATTTTGTATTAGTATAGAAAAACATTAATGTAAAAATAGCTCAAGCAATGATGGAAGCATTAGGGTGACAGATACTGTTAGGCACTGGTTACCAATCATTTCATGTCAAATATTCACAAACTGGGCTAACTCCTCATCTAATAAATGTTTTGTCCCACACAGATTTTCTGTTTATAAACCAGTCATTTTTATACATCTGTATTTACTCTCATACACATCCTCCGCATATGGTTCCAAAGATTCCCTCTTTCTTTGAAAGTTGTACTGAATGAGGAAAACATGTCATAAATCCTGAACCATGGGAACCTGAAACCAATTGGAGGACCCCTGGGTGTTTCTGGGTGAGATTAGGAACCAGAGCAGAATATCAGCACACATGTTCAACAACTGATCCCAAAAATAACTGCTACACGAGCCAAAACATTATTAATCTTTCCCTTATGATTTGTGCATTCATTATTATCTGCTAGCGTCAGGGAGGTTAAGCACTAGAGATTATCCATCTAATTGTCACAAACAGTAGGCAGTGTGAGTTTGGTTTGTATCGGTGTCCTCTAAAATGTCCCAGCGTGGGAACTGGAAAAACAAATGTTGGTCTCTTGCCATGAGACCAAAGTTTATTAAATCATACTGCTTCTATTTATGATGATGGGACATAATAATAACAATAATAATAGGCCTATGATCCAGGATTAAAAAAACAGGAACTGTATGTACTGAGTGACCAACATTTGCGTAATTGGATGGTAAAAGTTACTTTGTTTGGAAGGAGAAAAGTGGAAAAAGACAGCAACAGATAGACAAACAGAGACAGATGACCACAGCAGAGGAACACAAAGAGTTAAGTGAAGCCACAGCCAATGAAGGCCAACCCAGCTCTGATATACAACAGTCCAAAGAACTGAAGAAGGAGGAGATTTCGTCCTCAGTGCTCCTCTCTCTCCTCTCACATTACAGACTGACTTCTTCATGGTCCCTCACACCTGATCAGTGGTGTCCACAAGGAAAAGCCTGGAGACAAGATCACTCCAAAAGCTCAAGAAAATCCTAAAAGGCAGTTCTTATTGAATGACGAAACAAAGATAACAAGGCACAAAAAGACAAGGAGCACCGATGGGACACCAGAGAAGAACAGTCCTTAACTTTGGGAGTTCCTTCTATGCAACCCGAGTAGGAAAAGATGATCTGATGTTAATCAAACGTCCTGTTTGAGTCGACAGCTGAAAAGACGTCATGTTGTCTTCACAGGGAACTGGTGCCTTGGCTCTTTTCCACAGTGTCTTAATAGTGACTGCACTGGTGAGTGTGCTCTACTTATCTTAAGATGTGTTTGGGTGATTGAGTTATTGACTACTTCATTGATTGAATGAGTTCCATAACTATTGTTTTCCTTTCATAGATTTGTTTTAGTTTATCTACAAAATGTTGCCACACTGAGGGCAAAATAATTTCGTTTTGATTTTTTCTGCTTTTACTTTTAGTCTCTCAAGATAAACATGAATATTAGCATTTTTATAATTTGTAAGTATAAGTTCTAGTCAAGTGGATCTTATTTTTTTGGGGGGTTGGAGTAATGACATAAAAAAGACATAAAAAAACAAAACAATCTTCAGCAGTAAGTCAATTCTCAGTCTCTCAGTCCAACTTATCAAAGGATGGCTTTTATGTTCCAAATTGAAACTTTTTCACACAGTAGCATCATATCTTACACTGCAACATGACACTGAGTCAGAAGTAATACTCCCATACTGCTGCACTTTTAGCCAAATGTAGAAAATGTCATGTATCTGTGACTCTCTTTGATCGTTTGAATTTTGGACGTAGATTTATCTCGTGCGTCAGGGAAATGTGCCAGCCATTCACCAGCAAGACTGACCATAGATAGATGAGTGGTTCTCCTTTCTTTTTTTTTTAAACAAATGAGGTAATATGGAATCACTTTGTTTGGGTTATTTTGCAGCACAAACCCTTCTTAAAAAAGGCAGCAACTAAATAACTACAAAACAGCTAATAAATTATAGGATATGTTTGGCAAATTTGCCTGCAAAATCTTATGTTCAAATAGGAAAACTACTTTGAAACTAGTAGGGGATTGTAAAGGCAACACACACACACACAAAAGAGCCCTCATTCTCCACCATTTCACCTGTGGTCTGCTTTCTTTCACCTCCATCAGCTCTGACCCCTTTAACCTTTCACCCACTGAAGCATGACCCCTCCTGCAGCTCACGCTGACCTCCTTCGCTTCTGAGCCCCATCTCTTCTTCTTCCCCAGGTCGATCCCAAGTGTCGACCTCAGGCAGACTTACAACCTCCTGCTCAGTCAGCCTGAAAATCACTTTACATGAAGCGAAGCACTGAGAGAGCAAATTCAATTATGACAGAAAGGCGAGGAGACGTCTAAGCCTGATTGTTTTGCGAACACTCCCATGTACGTCAGCAGAAAACTGTCCTGTGCAAAGAAAAGTGAACAGCTTCTCCGTATTGACTCGCATGTATTGAATTATGAGGATGTTTTGTCCAGGTACCCGTTGTTTGATATAAAACTTGAATATCTCATTGTGGCCATTAATAACCGACGTGTTTATATGGGATTGCCAACACAGCCGGAGTGTGTCCACAGTCCAATATACAACAACAAGTGTTTGAGCTGCTCAATATGTCTGTATTTACTTTGGCTTCCCCTCCCAAAACAAATGATCGCTGTTCTGAGTGTCTACAACACTGGAAACACTGTTCGCCCATTGGGGATTTATTTTAATGGCTAATGCCAAAGAATGTTAGTTATCACATATCCATCAACATGAACGGTTCCAGTTGGGCTTTAGTCTGTTTAACAAGAGTGAGAAGTTTTCTTTAGCTTGCCAGGAAGACGGCTGAGAGAAGCAGCGGTGGAAGAGATACTCCAGAGATCCAGAAAAAGTACCAATACATCAATGTAAATACAAGTAAAACCCCCACATTTATAATCTCTTAAAAGTACAGTGTACTATTTTGGGGGGATCTATCAGCAGAAATGGAATATAATATTCATAGCTATGTTTTCATAAGCGTATAATCACCTGAAACTAAGAATCGTTGTGTTTTCGTTAGCTTAGAATGAGCCCTTCATATCTACATAGGGAGCGGGTCCGCTTCACGGAGTCCGCCATGTTGCGCCGCCATGTTTCTACAGTAGCCCAGAACGGACAAACCAAACACTGACTCTAGAGAGTTACCTGAAGGCCGCCGTAGTTCTCCGACACGCTTGTAAAACTTCTGTAACATGAGTGCAAAACCGTGGTATACCGCCAGCCGCCATCTGACTACCGTTGCTCCTAAAGTAGTGTTATTATGGTAAGGATGACCTCTGAGAGAGGCGAACTGCGTTACCTCTGTTTTGCACTCAACTCGCGTTACTGGAGTCTTGGAAAGGGAGGAGTGAGCGGAGGGATACTCAGTTGGTTGCAATCTGCAACCACACCACTAGATGCCGCCAAATTCTACATTCCCTTTAAGTAAGTACAGCAGTGTTAGCGCTTAAAGTATCAAAAGTAAAAGTGCTCATTCTTCTGAAAATTGGCCCCTGTGACGGATATATCGTCATATATTACATTATGAAATTGTTTATACTAGGGCTGTCCTTATTTTTGTCGACTAATCGATTAGTTGATTTAATTGACAGATCTGTAAAACTGAGTTTCTCCACAAAGAATCACACAAAAGCACCACTTTAAATCTTGTGTTTAGCAGAGACATGCTCGCAAGTTTCTCACATTCAGCATGAAAAAAGCATAAAAAACGACTAATCAACTGAAGAAATCTTAGTCGACTACGACCAAAACAACTAATTAGTCGACTAAGAAGGGACAGCCCTAGTTTATATTGATTCATTTTACTACTTCTTCACCAACGTCTGCGCTCTCGTTGTATCTTTTCTGCCTAGTCATCTCTCTCACTGTCCTCTTCGGTCGACCAAACAATCCTCATGCGAGTTGTCTAGTTGCTAGTTTTGCTGCTCTGTTGTGAAATGTGCCCGGGAACACAAAGCTGATTGTGTAGACCAGCTCTCACTAGCATGGCGGCCGGGGTCCTGAAGACAAGAACCCCCATGAGGCCAGCGGCAGCCCCGCCGCTGGAAAAAAAAAAAGGGTTGGCGAGGGATCATGACATACTGCACCCTCACACAACTATTTCACAACACCTGAAGGCAGCACATCAGATCCTTGGGAGGGTTTGTGGTTAACAGATCGCCCTAACTGGAAAGAGACTTCAGAGAGACTTTTAATAGGAAACATTTAATGTCTTTGGGTATATTAAAAGATAAATAAATGCTCTTCAGATGAGCTGAAGCTGCTCTTGAGGCTTGGACAAATACCATCATGCAAGTCCAGGTATTTTAGATCTATTTCAAGCGTCAATTTTGTAAATGAACTGTGTATTTCATGCCATATACAGTCAGAGAGCTTGCTGGTATTCCACATATAACACTTTATTGCATTTTTCGCATACTTGTCTGAACAATTTGTCATCTCTCTCTTAACTGCCCTCTACAGATTGACTCTGATGATGTCATCACACGAGACGAGCAGATCTACGTTCTGATTGGTGCTCACGCCAAGTGTGAGAGGAACATCCAGGCACAAACGCCCCTGGTTAAAGGTGTGTGTGTGCTGCTTTTTGACCATTTTATTCATTAAAAGCATAGGACAGGACAGTGCTCAGTTTTGCTTTGTTATCCAATCAGGAGAAGGTCACAAGTTCAAGCCCGGCGTGTGGGAGTCAACAGCTCTTATTTGTTGTGTTGAAATAATGTTTGTCTCTGCAAGGAAAATGTTAGCTAACCCCTAAAAATATAAAAACTGTAAAAAAAAACTATAAAATAGATATCTTTGAAATTTCTTTCACTGAATTGGTTCCATGAGTTCAGTGTGTTTTAGTTATGACACATAATCCATCTGTAAAATCACATTTAAACCTTCACTTCAGGTAAAAATCACTCCCTATTAGGGAAGTGAGGTCCTTTAACAAGCATATCCAGTGTTAGTATAAAAAAAACACAAGAGGTCAGGGAGTGCATGTCCAAATATATAATCAGAAACCGTATTTATTACATCAATTATTTATTTAGGATCAGATATAACACCCATCCAATATCCTGCAGAGCAGTATCTCTGTGATTACAGAGTTGAATTTAGGTGCGGACAATAGCGGGGCATTTTTCATTCATATAATGACGCAGAAGCTGATGATGAATTGCTTCACTGATCTATTTGGAGAGGAATTATATAAGATGGAGCCCCCAGTCTGAAGACTAGTCAGAGATAGAAGAGAGGCACAGTGAGCAGCAGATCCACACTGACAGATATCATACAAAATACTCTGATACTGTATAAAGAATACAATATTATATATATTATAGGAAACCATTAAACCTATTTTCTTCAAGCACAACCATTCAAACAGGTTTTGATTGCTTTACTAATGTTGATTTAGGCTTCAGAGGTGGAAACTATAGTAAATATATTTTACATATTACATTTGGGCACCCCTGATCCAAATACTTCTTCAACCAGCGGCAGGCTTACTGTGTCCTAATTATGCACCATGCAGCTGTATTAGGGGAAAGTGAACAAAAGTATAATACAAAAACAACTGATAGGGGTATTCCTACTTTTGACAGAGCCATGTGTCTTTCCAATGAATAACTGGGCCTGTGCCATGCCTACATAGTGCACATCTGTAGGAAATCTCAATATCTAACAGCTGTTTCCCCCTATTTGTGAAGAAGGTGACTGCATCCCAGAGTGGGACGGGATCATCTGCTGGCCACGGAGCCGAGCGGGTCAGCTGGTGTCAGTGCTGTGTCCAGAGTACATCTACGACTTCAACCACAGAGGTGGGAGAGCTCAAGAGACACGAACATGCAGCAATAATACAGCAGCTTTGTCCTGATGTGCGGTCTAAGTGTATAGTCTTTTGAAGGGTTTCTTGGAATACAAACATGGGTAAAAAACTGTATTACAATATTATTGTATCACAGACTGTTGTGCTAATGTTGTGTGCTGCACTCTGTTGACCCAGGGCGAGCCTACCGCCAGTGTGACGCGTCAGGGAACTGGGAGCAAGTTCCCAGTATCAACCGCACTTGGGCTAACTACACCGAGTGCACCGCATACTTGACCTCCAACCACAGGAGCCAAGAGGAGGTACGTACATGTGTGTTTGTCTTGATATGTTCAGTTCCTGTTTGCACAATACTGCCGTTTGGCCTCTGTTTCACGACGAAAGTCTATTGCATCACATGCAGACTCTAAGTATGTTTTTGTTTTGCTTCAGAAGGTGTTTGAGAGACTCCATCTCATGTACACTGTTGGCTACTCCATTTCTCTAGCATCGTTGTTGGTGGCGGTCTCCATCCTCTGCTATTTCAAGTGAGAAATGAAAAAAACATGAACCACACGTCCAACTCAAAAGTGTCAGTTGTCTCCATCTTCAGTGATAAACAACTGAAAATATTTGTCCGTAACCTTTCAGGCGTCTCCATTGCACACGCAATTACATCCACATCCACCTCTTCACCTCCTTCATATGTCGGGCAGTTAGCATTTTTGTGAAGGACGCTGTGCTCTACTCCATATCTGAAGACAGAGAGGCTGAGCCTGAGTTCACTGCACAGAAGCCTCATATGGTAAAATAATGTTGTTTTTTATATTTAGTACCATTTATACATAGTTTTATTTGAATTATTTTCATAGTGTTTTAACATCAACACAGTGTGTTGTCAGCATAGTGATGCTGGTCCACATTAGGATGCAACACCAGCTCATGTTCTTGTACGTGAAATAACATTTAGTGTCTAATAAGATCTAGAGATGATACACAGTAGGATGTGTTTGAAAGGAATAGTTTGATATTTTGGTAAATTAGCTTAATTGCTTAGATCGCTTTAGAATCGAGTTAGATGAGAAAAATGAAACCACTCTTTTGTCTGTACAGTAAATATGAAGCAGCCTATTAGCTTAGCTTAGCATAAAGACTGGAAACAGAGGGAAACAGCTAGCCTGGCTCTGTTTAAAAGTAAAAAAGGTGAAGGTTTAATTAACATGTTGCTTTGCTGTTTAATCCGTACAAAAAACAAAAGTGTGAAGACGACAGGAAGCAGTTAGCAAACTTCCCGGAGTCTCTACTGGTTGCCAGGCAACTGCACCTGCCCCTGGGTCGTGTCTAGAAGGTAACCCTCAAATTGCGAAAACTTGCAAAAGCTTTCGCGAGACTTGCTGCGCGATGACCTATCCTCACCATAACCATCCGAGGTCAATGCCTAACCTTAGCCATCTCACGAGAGTTTCGGATTACCTTCTAGATAAGAGCCTATGCCTGGAAAACGGCAAATTGTCACTTTTAAGGCGCGGCCACATATGTGTGAATGCAGGCGATGGTCATTCACCTGCATTCGCCCAAAAGTTCACCAAAGTTGAGCTGCATTTCGAATGCAAAGATGCAAATTTGCTTCGCCACCTGAAGCGAATGTTTTTCACCCCTTCACTCCCATAGAATGGAAGTGAACTAGAGGCAAATGTTAATTTTGCTAAGCTAAGTGGCTGCTGGCTGGGGCTTCATATTTACGTGGTATTAATCTTCTTATCAAACTCTCTGCAACAAAGTGAAAGCTAAATATTCCCATAAAAAAATAACACCACATTATACTATATATTATTGTATTATCCGTTTGAATGTTTCCTTTACGTGCTGCTTTGTGTCCTCAGGCCGGCTGTAAAGTCGCTGTTACTCTCTTCCTTTATTTCCTGGCGACCAATCATTACTGGATCCTGGTGGAGGGCTTGTACCTACATAGCCTCATCTTCATGGCCTTCCTCTCTGACAAGAACTACCTATGGGCCCTCACCATCATCGGCTGGGGTGAGCTGCATTGGACCAGATATACTCTGTTGTCACATATAGAGCTCACAGGAAATTACACAATTATTCTCTCTTCGCTCACTCACAGGTGTTCCAGCTGTGTTTGTGTCTGTTTGGGTCAGTGCTCGAGCATCGCTGGCAGACACACAGTGAGTCATGTGATGCGTTCATCTGTCTAATATTTACACAATATCACAAATATTGAAATCACACTCTTCTGTCTCTGCTTTCAGATGTTGGGACATCAGTGCAGGAAACCTGAAGTGGATCTATCAAGTTCCCATTCTGGCAGCCATCGTTGTAAGGAAGAAATAATTTGAATGCTACTAAAGGATATTTGACACTTTGGTCTAATATAACCTTACTGTACAATGTACTGCCCCTGCAGGTGAATTTCCTCCTTTTCGTCAACATAATACGTGTACTGGCCTCTAAACTGTGGGAAACAAACACTGGTAAATTGGACCCTCGGCAGCAATATCGGTGATATTTCTTTTCCTCTTAGTGTAAAACGACTCATAGGTTACCATCTTTCGACAAGACTGTTTTACATGAACGATTACGCTCTTTATCTGCAGGAAGCTGCTCAAGTCCACATTAGTCCTCATGCCCTTGTTTGGAGTTCACTACATGGTGTTCATGGCTCTCCCCTACACCGAAGTCACCGGGCTGCTGTGGCAGGTTCAAATGCATTATGAGATGTTCTTCAATTCATCCCAGGTCAGAAAACCCAACTCTACAAGCAATAATATGATTGTAATAGTTAACTCAAACTACTATAAGGATATCACTATTATTAACTTTTCTGATAAAGGTTTAAAGGTAGTAAAAAAGTGCAAAATTCAACTTGTTTCACGGTTTAATGCTAATTTGTAGCTACATTTTCTGAACAGCTGTATGAATCACTTTCAAGCTAAAAATATTCCCAGAATTGATCGTTATGTTATATTTAAACATATATGTGTAATCAGAATATTTTATACACTTATAGGAACAGTGTGTAACAATCAGGGGGATCTATTGGCAGAAATGTAATGTAATTAAGTATGTTTTCATTAGTGTATAATCACCTGAAAACAAAGGTCGTTTTGTTTTCGTCACCTTAGACTGAGCTGTTTATATCTACATAGGGTCCTCTTCACGTAGTCCGCCCTGTTGCACCGCCATGTTTCTACAGTAGCCCAGAACAGACAAACCAAACACTGTGAACTTTTCCTGCTTGGGCCAGAGTTGATAACGTTACTTGCTCCCACCGCCGCTCTCTCTCTCTTGCTTCACCACTCACTTCCCCCGTACACACACACTCTACACACTCTACTCTTACAACAACTGGCTCTAGAGAAGTTGTGATCTGTAACCTCACCGCTAGATATTGACAGATCCTACACACTGGTCCTTTAAGGAACCGAGAGTTAGATGAGAAGATCGACTCTCAAGTCTTTCTGGAGAGTGGTATCGATCTTCTCACCTAACTCTCGGCAAGAAAGTAAATAACCGTATTGTGGAAAACGTCGAAATGTTGCTTTAATCATTATGGTGTACTTCTTTTGAACAAAATCTCAATTTCATGTTTCCAGGGCTTTTTTGTGGCATTCATCTACTGTTTCTGCAATGGAGAGGTAATAAGGCCATCATTTAGTTTTGAAGTGTGAATTTACTCTCGGATTAAAAAAAGGCAAACATAACTGTCTGTTTGTCTCCTTCTTCCTGTTTTCAGGTGCAGGCAGAGGTAAAGAAGGCGTGGTTAAGACGCAGCCTCGCGCTGGACCTCAAACAGAAAGCCAGGATGACCAGCAGCGGAGGCAGCTGTTACTACGGCGGCATGATGTCACACACCACCACCCACAGCGTCAGCTTGTCTGCCGCCAATCCCAGAGCTCTTTCCTTCACCGGTGCTGGAGGGTCAGGGGTCAGGCCGCCACGCCACGGCTCTCTCCACCAGCAAACCAGCCTGCCTGGATACGTGCCCGGTGATACAGAGACATCCCGACAGGAGCTTGCTGTGCGAAAGCCAGGAGGGACGGAGTCTGGGGTTTTTGCCAGGCATGCCAGAGCCAGCAAGAAAAATCACGACACAGGAATTCATGGAGCAGCCCAAACCCCTGGAGCAGAAGATCCAGACAGCTGCTTATCTCTGAAAGAGCTGGAGACCATCTTGTGATTGTTTTGGTACATTGACACATGAACAGAAATTAGGTGTTGGACTTAAAGCAGATGACAGGGATGAATTGTTCTGACTTCACCTGACTAGACTGGACATCTGACTGAGGACCTTCCATACTAGACATTTCAAGGATTTGTTGAGATTATTTTGTCAACTTCTTCCAAGGTGAAGAAAGACTTATAAGTCTTAACTGGTGGATTTTTCGTGCATCTATTTAGTTTCTGTCAGTGTAAATGAATTGAAGGGATAATGTAGAGCGAGCCAGTTTATTTCACAACAATGACCCGCTAGCTGTACATTATCCCGCTTAATACACGGAGCCCCTTGTATTTGTATGCTTTCAATTGATGTGTAAGAATTGTGAACAGATAGAATGAAGCTGTGGAGATGTGATGCTGCAGAGAATATAGAAAAGTCAAAGGACAGACCTGGACGTTTAAACAGGGGGACTTTTTTTGTGATTCGTCTCTCTCTTCACATCTTTCCTGTGTTGGATTTTCCTGGCCATACTGGCTGACCCCAGGTCAAACTGCACTTACGTGTGTGTGTGTGTGTGTGTGTGTGTGTGAGGAAGCAGTAGTTAGTACTTACTTTACCGAGCTAACTGTCCACATCTGACTATTTCCAACAGTCATTAGTGTCCAGACAGCATGTCTAGACAGGTAAGGTCTCTCTGCACCTTTGTCGTTGCCCATGTTGTCTGACAGAACCCCTGAGGTGCTGATTCGCAAACCCCAACCCCTTCCTCCGTGTAACCTCTGCCCCGAACGCCCTCACAACACCATCCAAAATTTCACACCCTCCCCCCAGGCCTCGACTCGGAGCAGGAGGCACCTGAGCTGTTTGTAGATCTCGAGCACGAGTGACAAACCTGCAGCACAAGCCACCATTATTCACAAGGTAAACAGACAGGAAATTGAACTTGTAAATGTTTTAGGACTGTTTAAGTGTCCAGAAATAGAGAGATGTACAGTGTAAGATAACTCAGATCATTTAATACATGTTTTGAGAGTTTAAATAAAGTGAATTAAATTAAACTGAATGGGATTGATTTACTCATTGCTTCTTAGCTCTATGTGTGATTGTTATGTCAGGGCAAAACTTTAAGGTGCTCTACAATATTCAGAGGGTTACAATAGCAGCAAACAACTATTTGCTATGTAAAGATTTAGAGGCGTAATGTCTACCTGAGCAGAGAATGAAGTCACTCTCCTTCTGTGTGCGTTGTAATCTGAGCTTCTCTGTGCTTTGTTGACATTGCCGGGCCGGCCTGAAACCACTGTCCCGACCGGCGGCGTCATCGGGGAAGCGTAGCACCCATCCTCCGGTTCCCCCTCGGGTAAACACTGTTATCTCTGTCAGCACTGTTGTGTAACAGGTGTGTTCTGAGGTGTGCTGTTAGTGCATTTTACAACATTTAGGACCTAATGATTTAAATAAGGGTTATTCAAGTGTTCACTGGGAAGTTGATTCACCTCAATTAGAATTATCATATTAGACAGACGTCTCTTTCCCAATGTAAGTCTATGAGAAAAAGTCCTTTTGAGCACAATGGCATCACGTGACAGACACAGAAGTTGCCATTTGACCACAACGAAAATTGACTTCAAAGCCTGGCGCTCTTACTGGGGGCTTGACTGGAACACAAAGTGGAATGATATTAGACTAAGGCTAAAATAAGAATGGAGTCATTTATCATAGAGTTTGCAATGGTCTTCACCTCTGCCAGAGATATCAGACTCATCAATTTAATTTCCTTTTGCAGACTATCTCTATGGATGGCTGAAGCAGAAAACATGAAGGCTTTCTTTCCCGTCTTTGTCCGTACAATTTGAGAGCGACACTGAGAACAACAGATTTGTCACCAACGTTACTGGAGGCCAACAATGAGGAGTTATGAAGTTCAGTATGGTTCAATATGACAGGTAGTAGAAAAATATTATTATCAAAGTTCTGAAATACATGAGCTGAGAAAGATGCGAGGTCAGCAGAGTTGTGAAGGAGATGACTTCTAACTGTTTATGTGCAATGTACCGTACATTACCTCTGGAAAGCACCATCATGACACATATTTTTATTTCATAATCCGAGTGTTTGTTCTTTGCCTCTGCTCTCTTGTGAGTCCCAAAAAGTATGGAAGTGCAGTGGACTGCCCCTTTAAATGATTAGATACCAGATAAAGCTCTGCCCCCTGTTGCAAAAATGAAAACATTGCAAGTTAAAATGTCCTCACTGTTTTTTTCCAAATGACAAGTCAAATGAAGGAATTATCAAGCGATAGATTGCATGTTTGTGAGCACTGTTTTTGACTTTCACACCATGAAAACCCTGTCAACACACAGGGAGAAGTGGGTAGAAAGAAAATAATGCACAATGATTTTAGAACATTGTTTGACTTGCTTATCTTTGTTGTTTGGGGCATTTAAAATATATAAAGTACATTATTGTGATGCTGAAGGGAATGAGATTAGTTTGTTATGTTACAGTAGGTAGTTATCATACAAGCTCCAAGCCCAAATGGACTTATAAGACACCAACCGTTGCAGTGGTTAAACATTTGTCAGACATGAACATAACTAATATATATACAAATAAATTGCAAACAAATAACTTTGTCTCCTGTCCCAAGCTTGATAGAATAAAATCTGCCATAAAAAGGTGCCTTTCCTAAAATACAGCTTTTTTATAATAATCCTGCCAGAAAAACTCATCAGAAATTCTGTTATTAAAAAGTTTAGCCCCATAAATCATCATATATCGAGCAATAAAACCTGAATCACATTTTAAATATTCATATTTTCTGTTCAGGGAAACCAAACCATGAGGTATTGCTGTCTCTTCACAGCTCTGATGTCAAAACAGGAATATGAAGTGTGATCCAAACATATGGAGCCCCAGACACAGATATGCATGAGTGATTGCTCCTCCACCAGGACAAAAAAAATACCAACCCCCACCCAGCAACGTATGGTGGCAACCAGCTGTCGGTTCATTAGAGAGGAAAAGGTTGGGTGTCACCATTTGATGACACTTAACAGTTGAATCAGTTCAGTGGGCTCCAGATGCATGGCGTCCTCTTCTGGTAGCAGGGGGAGGATAAAGACGGGAGGGAGGAGAGTGAAGGGAAGGCTGATCGGAAATTACAGAAGGAGGAAATGATCCAGCTTGATGCTGGAGGTGATGATATCACTCTCATTGTACTGTAAACCCATTTTCAGAAGCTGTCATTGCACAGAAATTCAACTTCAATATAGGCTATAATCACAATGCTTACAAGTACAAAAAGGTCTTTGATGGACAGATACACATGATGTTTACATAAAATAGGTGCACTGTCCCTTAAAGAGAAAGCTTTTATTGAAATATATTGAAAAATGTAATGAGAAATTTTTCTAAATCGTTCAATATATGGAAGGTCTCTGCACTTTATTTTGCAATAGAGGGAAATATATTTTTTATTTCATTTTATTTATTTTATTATATTCTTTATTGATGATCATACAGCACCTATTATCACACATATATATATGTGTATTAGGGCAGTCAATTGATTAAAATATTTAATCGCGATTAATAGCATAATTGTCCATGATTAATTGTGATTAATCACAAATTAATCACACCTTTTTATTTGTTCAGAATGTACCTTAAAGGGAGATTTGTCAAATATTTAATACTCTTATCTTACTCTTATCCATACAGTATATATAATAAGATCATAAGGCTGTATATGTTAAGAAATATTTACTATTTACTTTATATAAAAGCAGCAATCATTGGTATCTTCTGCAACATACTGCAAATAAATTAACTCCTCATCATACACTTTCCCTTTCATTTCCTCTTAAGTAGCTTTAAGGTATGAAAAACCATCTCATGCCACACTGTCTGACAGTATTATAAGTACTTTATCACCTTGTTTCAACTCTTTACTGAAACTATATGATGTATAACAAGACTTTTTTTATGGCTGCACCATTACATTAAACTGAAATATTTCCCCAAAATTCAGCCTGACATATTTAGTATCTTTGGAAACTTTGGGTTCTGTGGGTTTGATTAATGATAGAATAAGTAATAAGCTATTCAATTTTAAGAGGTTTTTGATGATATATACCACAATGCATAGTAAATATTTAGCACTTAGGTTATTAGACTAGATGCATGTCAATGTATAAGATAAGATAAGATAAGATATTCCTTTATTAGTCCCGCAGTGGGAAAATTTGCAATGTACAGCAGCAAAGGGGATAGTGCAAAAAACAAGATGCATCAGCTAACACAGTGAAAAAGTATAAAAATAGGAGCAGTATATACAGTATTGACAATAAACAGACTGTTAACAAAATTGCACAAGTGGAAAAGGATATTGCACAGTGAGAATAAAATGAAATTCCACCTGAAAATATCAGGTTATCGTCGTCTATCCATAGGAAATCATTGGAGGAAGGAGAGAGGAGATGGAGGAGGAGCCCAGTTGGTGTTGAGGCACCATGGCCCATACCCGGCCAGTTTAGGAGTTGTTGTTTTTTTGTTTTTTTTATACATATATACATTTTTCCTTTTTTCTTTTTTTTTCTTCCTTTTCCTCATAACAAAATTAGAGAAAAAATAAATTAAAGAAAGAAAAAAAAGAAAAAAAAACAAATAAACAAATAAATAAAGAAAGAAAGAAAACTTTAAAAAAGCCAACATAACTGGGCAAGATCAATATCATGTGGCTGTGTGTGTGCGCTTGAGAGGGGTGGGGGTGGCTGGCTGTCAGTCAGGCTGCAAATCAAATTAAGGCAAGATTAAAAAGGTTATTGTCAGTTTTTGGTGTGTAAGTATAATTAAAAGTGGTCTACTGGGAGCAGTGCTGGTCGTGGAGTCTGACAGCTGCAGGAAGGATATTATATATTTATTTAACTTATTGCAAATACGTTTCATTTGCATAATAATATTGAAGTCCTTTTATAATATATGCACAATAATAATGCTAACACCATGTTGTAAAGCAATAACTGCTGTAAAAAAAAGTGTTCATGTGTCACTCAAAACCACTGACTTGATTCGTCATGTTCAGTGCATGATGAGAGCTGATCCAGTGACGTCATGGTGACGTCACAAAATGGGTGGAGACTCAGAGAGAGGGAGAGAGAGAGAGAGAGAGAGATTACATGTAATCCAGTCCTCTGTGTATAAGAGTAATAATAAAAACAACACAGTGCATGTCTCGGTGTATCTGATGTCTCCAGCTGTGTGTCCAGCTGTGCAGGCAGCAACAGCAACAATAGCCTCCTCTCTAGTGTCCAGCAGTGGATGAGGAGGACCGGTGGTGGACCAGCAGGACAGGGAGGGGTCCTTTCATATCAGGGCTGCCTCCTCATCCTTCTCCTCCTGGATGGAGCCCGGCTGTGGGCAGGCAGCGATGGCCATGGATGGAGATGAGTCGAAAAGAGCGTCGGTTCGTAACGTGGCTGTGGAGCGAAAAAACCTCATCACCGTCTGCAGGTCAGTGTTTAAACTGCTCTGGTATGACTGTTTTAATGTGTCTGTTTAATCACAACAAAATTCTGATAATATTCAGGCGCGCTGACGTCATCCTTATAATAAGTCCTTATAATAAACTCTGTGGGCCTGTAACGGACACGAAGCCTGCATGTGCATTAACGACCTTTCAATACAATTACTATTTATTTCATATATATATACACAACCCACAGACAGACTGGCCTCTCTGGGTGAGTTTAGCAGTGTCATCTCTGTTGCTATGACGACAACCTTCCTGGGGCAAGGACTAGCTGGCACCCCAGGGACCCAGTTACAGGGAGGCAACTGAGGCCTGTATATTAAGTCCTGATTGGACTTTGTGGGGGTTTTGGATGGAGGTTTGCATTTAAAATGCCCTTTGCCAGAGCTTAAACAATAAAACATAAAGATATTGTAGGCCTGCATGCTATAAACACAGTTACAGTCACTGGCAGCACATTTAAAGCTGCTATAATCAATATTTTCTTTATAATAACTTTGGATCAACTGATGTGTTATGTGAAAGGGGGTCCGAACCCACACAGACTTTGCAGTTCCCTGGAGCGTTTTAGCACCTTTCAGCTCATTGTTTTGATTTTTTCCGCCCACAACTTTACTGTTTCGGTTCACTCTATTGGTACATGGGGTGTTTTTGGACACGAGGCATCATCTCGCTTCCCAGCATTGGACTCTTGATGGGCTGCCACTAGGCACTAGGCACTAGGCACCTGATTGGACGAATGCTTTCCCTTGAGGGTTGCTACTCCCAGCTTTCAAACCGGAACCAACATGTCGGCTCGTTTGGAAATTTTTCTCCTTTTATTATGAAAATAGTTCACCCAAATATGTTTCTGAAAACATTTCATGCGAGAAATAAGCCATGCAGTTGCTGAATCTGTCTTTAGATTGACGACGGGTAGTTTAAAAGTTTCCCAGGAGTTTCCAGAGGCGTCGAGTCGCATCCGGTGACCCTGATTTTTTTCATAAAGTAGCCCAGACCTCAACTTTATGCAAATGAAGAGCAGCCAACGTGACACCCCGTCTCTCGAATCGCGCCGCCACGCTACCAGAATGCATTGCACTGCTGCTTACATAGACAATGAATGGGAAGCGTGGAAAGAGCGGATCCTGTGGACACTACCATTACGGCTCATAGTGTCGTAGCCACAGGCAGCTGTTTTCAACTAAATAGCTCTAAAAGCAACTCTATGCTACCTGCTCAGCACCAAACAGCAGACAGACACAGTTAGCGACCGTAGCTGGTGATCATAGTGGAGCATTTAGCAGCTAAGAAGCCAGATATTACCCTCAGGAGGTGGTGGTGACCAAAATCAGAGCTAAAAGGAGAGTGAATATTGGACTTACATTTGTCAGGTGGCCCGAAACACGACTCTAAATTCATGCTAATATTCCTGTTTGCATATATCATCTTAAAAGTTAATAAATGTCAATGTTGTTTTCACAGCTTGTTTCCGCTGCACCCAAGAGGCCAAAAAAAAAACGTTCTTGCAGGTTTATAGCTATGAAACAGATGTGAACCACACTGTAATGAGGGATTAAATTCGATTTACGCTTTTGTCAAAACAAAACAAGTGCCACTGAACTTGGCAATAAATACATACAGACAATATAAACAGGATCTAATTCAGATTAAATAACCTCTTTTTTCATACAAAGATTATCAATGTAAGACACTTTCAAGAAGAAATCTTGACATAATGCTACAATCATTCCTACCAAAGCACATTAAATGTCTAAACCACTGGCTTTATGTCTCTGAACACGCTACTCGTTCTGCACAAGACTCAAGTCATTGATGTTAAAGTCAAAGTCACGTTGTAAATTCAGTCATCAAATAACTCTGTTTCATGGGTCTGTTTTAAGCCCGAGTCGTGTGACTGGAGTCCGCAGACTGGACATGTGGACTCCAGTCACATGTCCAGTCACACATTATGATCTGGTCATACTGTATGTAGAACTGTTAAACAAACACACATATTACACAGACTGCACCTCTGCTGAGCCATATCTGGGTCATGTCACGTCCCTGCTGTCTGTAATACAGTGAAAACACGGGGGGATTGTGTTGGTTTTGAGGATAGTCAGCCAATTATTGTCCAGTATCTGGTCACATCCAGAGCAGCTGAATGAGACATTGTTGCCTCGGGAACAATGGGGAGTGAAATCACTTGCCTCAATGGCTATGTTAGGAAAAGCATTGTCTTACGGACACACACGCACCACGCAAACTGACTGTAAAATGCCCAGATATGTTTTACTATCTACATATATCAGAAATAGCGTCTCTCCATCTACAGCAGAGGTGATGTCGACCGGGGTTTCTGTGGTCCATATGGCCCCTGCCACCATGTCTCCGTGTCACTGGACAAATAGCATTTGGCAGGTGTTCTTGCAGCAAATAGATCTGCTGAATTATTTAGTCTCCAGGAAAATATTTAGTGGAGTGGTCATCTCAGCAGAAGGATAATGTCGCCTAAAATAAACAACATGGGGGTTTATATATTATGGCAGGAGGTCGACCCCTTTAATTATGCAGGTACATTGTCACACTACAATCCATTAGTCATTTTGAAATATTTAGTCATGCTAGCCATCTAGGGATGGCAATAGAGTGTTACAGGAATGATAAAACCCAGAAATGAGTTAGCATTTTAGCACTTCCGGTTCCCTCGTCTTGAAGTCAATGTTTTTTTAAATGGATTTTAAGTTAGGTGCCTGAAATAGGGTCTGTGGTTAACACAAACTTAAGAGATTTTAACGTTTTGTTCTACGATATAAAATGCGTCATTTGGCTGATTTTGATTTCCCAATTTATTCATGTACTCAAAATGTATTACATAGGCTACAACAAAGTGCATCACAAGAGCAGACATCCTTATAACAATGAAGGTATTACATCAGACTAGAGAGTCATACATTCAATCTTTCCAGTTAAGTGGAGTTGTCGGGGCTTCCTGAGAACTCGATATAAACGTCTTCCTCACAGTAAATGGGTGAGTCAGCCGGAAATGGATACCACAGCTTGACTGTGGGCAGAAATCAGCAAACAAACATATGGGATGAACATAGTGTGTATTTCTGATTCAGTTGCTTCTGATTTGTTCCATTTTACAGATTTTATTATCATTGACTTTCTTTCACTAAATTCGGATTTATGTGATTTTTATTATCCTGTAGAGATTCCAAAAAGTTGAATTATAGTTTGATCGACGAGGTGTTCCTCCTACAATAAACTGAAACAAAGAAAGCCATAATCCAGTAATCTGTTCCCTGACTAATCTATTCCCATGATGACTTTGTTACTGGCAACCAAACTCTTTGCTTAAAACTTCTCTTTCTCTCTCTCTCTCTATAGGTTTTCTGTAAAGACGCTGTTGGAGAAATACACAGCCGAGCCCATCGATGATTCCTCTGAGGAGTTCATCAATTTCGCAGCCATCCTTGAACACATCCTCAGCCACCGTTTCAAAGGTAATGAACCTACGGGGAATTTGTCTGGGATTAACTGCATGTTAAAGAAACAAAAAAAAAAAACACTGAACAATAAGTGGAATCTGGCATCAAAACAAACAAGTATATTGAAATTGTTCAAATGATGTTATTGATAATAGTTTTTAGAGGACAATATGGGTTTACATACTAATTTTGTCATTATTAAAGAGGACCTATTATGCTCTTTTTGAGGTGCATACTTGTATTTTGGGTTTCTACTAGAACATGTTTACATGCTTTAACAACGCTTTACTTTTCTCATACCGGCTGTGGTGCAGCACCTCTTTTACCCTCTGTCTGTCTTTTTAGGCTCTGGCAGCTGGTTTGATGGTCAGAGGAGTTATTGGGACTACGTCCGTCTGGCCTGCGCTAAAATCCCCAACAGCTGCATCAGCAGCATCGAGAGCATGGAGAACATCAGCACCTCACGAGCCAAGGCACGTCCTATCTACACTTACAGTACTAATCATAATAGAAAACCTTTTTCCCGTGTATGTACAGGTGTATGTATATATAGTTGTATGTATGTCTTTGTATATATATGCATATGTATGTGCACCATCATACTAGTCTACTACATTTTTTATTTATTTATTTTAATTAATTAATTAATTTTTATTAATTAATTAGTTCTGTAATCCTTTAATCTTTTCCTTGTTTGTATTCCTTTTTTTCTAATTTACTATCAATTTCACTTTTTCATTTTAATATATATATATATATATATAAACATTGTAGGAATGATATAAGTATGAACAACATCATACAGTATGTAAGCAAATGGGAATTTATGTTAACTCCTGCATTAAAGTATTTAAAAAAGAAAAACTTGGGGGATATGCACATCTGTTTAGTGGAACAGAGCGCATCTTTCATTCAACCGTGAAGACTTTTAAAAATGAAGAAGAAATTTAAGTTAATTTCTTAACCCTTTGCGACTCCTTCAGGGGCGAGCCTGGATAAGAGTAGCTCTAATGGAGAAGAGGTTGTCTGAATACATCGCTACTGCTCTGAGGGACAGCAGGACGACCAGGTTAGAGGCCACACACACACCTAACTGTACAGTAGTATCACCCTGTCCCTACTGGAACCATGTTCCCACCTGCTTGTATTTGTCTCTGTGCTTTAGGAGGTTCTACGCGGAGGGAGCCATCGTGTTAAGAGAGGAAGCAACAGTCCTAACAGGGATGCTCATAGGTCTCGGAGCCATAGACTTTAGGTGAGAGGACTTGACCTTTATACGGTTTTAGATGGGTATGTATAGTGTTTTTGTCTTATGTCTGTGTGGTTTCTCCTCCATAGTTTCTGTCTGAAAGGGGAGGCCTTGGATGGGAAATCTTCTGCCGTGATTGACTACACACCGTACTTGAAATTCACACAAAGGTATGTTCATTGACACTGTTTTGAAAAAGCTTTGTCACAGTGAATTTAATCCTCTCAGACCTTAAAGAGGACCTATTATGCTTTTTCCCTTTCCTTTAGTGCGTTTTATAGTTTTTTTGTGCATGTAAAAGGTCTGCAAAGTTACAAAACCCAAAGTCCACACCAAAGGGAGTTACTCTCCCCTAAAGAAACACTGATCCTGAACTGCCTGAAACGTCTTGATTGAAGACCCGCCTTTTCTTCCGCAACGTGGTGATGTCACCAAATTACACATTTGCATAACACCTGCCCAGCGGCTGGTTTGGCACAGCCTCAAACAAAGCTAGTTAGAGCGGAGCTGGAGCGGGGTCCGAAGAGTTTGGTTCGGGTTGACCAATAACAACAGGGTGGGCCAGCTGACCAATCAGAGCAGACTGTGATTTTCAGCAGGGGGGGGCTTAAAACCTAAATTTTAAGGTTAACGATTAATCGATTACTCAATCGACTGGAAATTTATGGGCAACTATTTTGATAATCAATTAATTCTCATTTTTTTAATAAAAAATGCCAGAAATGTATAGGTTTCAGCTTCCCAAATGTTGTACTATTTTTCTTTGTCATTTAATATAGTAAATTGAATATCTTTTGGTTTTTGGACTGCTTATCATATTATATATTATTATATTATAATGGCCATTTTTCACTGTTATCCAACATTTTATGGACAAAATGATTAATTGAGGAACTATTTGGCAGGTTAATCAATAATGAAAATTATTGTTAGTCGCATTTATGGTTGCTTGGTTTAAATATACCTATTATTAAATCATTGTATTATTATTATAATTAAAATAAAAGCATAATTTACATTATGAACTTTAAAGAAATATTAAAAAGTTCAGTAAATTTCCAATTAATATTTCCTATCATAAACTCATATCTTTAAAAAATTAATGAATATCTAAAATTATAAAAGGAGTCAAAAAATGTGTTTCAATCAAATTAAAGGCAGGAGCTCAAACAGAATTTTAAACTTTATAATAGAAACCCAAAATATAAGTAAAAATTAAAATGAGCATACTAGGTCCTCTTTAAAAATGTGGAATGACAATACATTTACTTATATACATTTCAAAACATTCTGAGTGCTTGAAAATAAATAATTGGTCTGCTCTTGTTGTAGCTATGATTACCTGAGTGATGACGACGATCAACAGAGTGTTGACAGCAGCTTAAGCGACGACAGCGTCCCTGAACACCCCTACATCCCCCTGCTCACTGACGAGGAGAGCTGGAGCACAAAGTGTCGCAAGATGGAGCAGCGGTTCAAGATCGTCAACGCTCAAAAGGTGTGCAGCCATCTTTTTGTGTTTTGAATTAATAGTATTGCTAGAAGAAATTGTGAGCAAAAATTGTTAGTCTTGAGGAAACGTGGGCTAAACTACAACATCACAAAATAATTTCTATAAGAATCTCAGATGGTCTACTATGAGTATTCTAGGGTGGATATTTCCTTTCACTCAGTGTGGATGTGCGTTGTCAGGGTTACCTGGAGGAGCTTGTGCGCCTGCGTGAGTCCCAGCTGAAGAACACAGAAACAGAGAACAAGAGGCTAAAGGGCCGACTGGAGGAGCTACAGAGCCACAGCACACAGGAGAAGAAGGAGCTGGAGGTCATCGTCCTGGAGCTTCAGGAGCAGCTGTGAGTGATGCAGACAGAGGGCAGTGTCCCACCGTTAGTTGACATGGTGTTGACGTGTCTGTACCACAGGCCTGGATTTGATTGCTTCTCAGTAATGTATTGTATCCTCATGTTTGTCAGGACAAGCTTGATTCCATGTGACTCCAACCACCTGGCCAAAAACCTCCCAATCCCTTTGGTCAACCAGTGGCCGACGCTCCAGCCATACAACAGCCAAGACGACGTCAAACTGTTCCGCAGGTTTGTTATAGATGATGCATTTTTGTGTCTTTGTGGCGATAATTGCAAAGAGAAACATGCTTTTTCATAGAAGAGAATATTTTTGATAATGATGTGGCATGCAATACGGCTAATTCCTGATTCTCTAAATTGTTATTTGAATTTTATGTGCACATACATTATATACATGTAACATATAACTAACAGTACATGTGCTACTCATTGATATAGTGTTTTGCACCTATTGCATACGTATATTTTATACATATGCCTATATACAATATGTTTGCATGTTTTTTAATCTAATATTTGTCACGATATGGAACATGCCATTGGAATAATTATAGACCTTTACGGTTTTAATTATAATCAATTAATATATTGATCAATTTAAAAAAGCTATTATGCTGCTATGTGTTAGCAGGGGTCTGGCCAATCAGAGCTACTACTACTGTTCTGTGAGTTGGATTACATTTCATTTTTAGGCAGCACACTGCTTATCAATACATCTTTAAATTGGAGCAATTATAAAATAGAAACTGTAAATTTAGCAGGAAACAAGCACATTTTTAAATATGACACATTAGGCCCACTAAATTGGATAAAAAACATTAAACTTAAACATATTTTTTTAATTCATTTTGTGATTACATTTAAAAAATTTAATTATAATTAAAAATATTTTTTTAAGATATGATTTTATGATATTGGAAATTTACTGAACTTTTTATTTTTAGTTCATAATTTAAATTCTATTTTAATTAATTAATTCATAATAGGTCAATTTAAACCTAGCAACCATAAACGCAACTAAAAAAATTACATTTCGTTTATTATCAAAATAGTTGCCCAGCAATTTTCAGTCAATTGAGTGATCGATAAATCGTTTCAGCTCTAATAGCAACTTCAAATGTCTATAATTTTTTCTAGTGGCATACTCCAGGGTCCATAACAACAGAAATATACGGTATATTTGCATATTTTTAATTTAACAATCAACACTGGAAATTTAATACATGCCGATTTTTACTACAATCAATAAATAAATAAAACCCCCACAATTTTCATGCCTGCCTGGCAGCTCTCTGCTGTATTTAACTGCTGAATGTGTCCTTCTGTTGACCTGTAGGAGGAGTTTCCCCAGCACAGAGCTGCTGTCAGTGGAAATCAGCCTGGATTCAGACTCCCAGAGGACTGAGGGGAAACATAATGGAGCCTGGTGCATAGGTGACCTTTTACACACTATGTTCTCATAAGATATTAAACCTGCAGTAGGCAACAATTTCTTGGAATCATTGGACAAAAAATCCATAATAACCTCTCAGCATATTGTAATTCAAGTGTTCTGAGAGAAAACTAGACTTCTGCACCTCCTCATGGCTCTGTTTTCAGGCTTTAAAGAGACTTTGGCCAATCTTTTTCAGATTATCTGTCTCATGCACTACTGTCAAGATATAGTGACCGTTTTATAAAAATAACTTTATTTAATCATATTTGCTCCATTTCTACCCACTGCAGCTTTAAATGAGTAAACACACACACATTTGAATTGACCCTCCCTTTGTATATCTGTGCCACCCCTCCAGACAAGGACTACACCCCCTCCATGATGGGCCTGTGTGGGTCCTTGGCGTCCCTCCCGAGCTGCAAGTCTCTGGCTAGCCTCAAGTCCAGCGAGTGCCTGGTCAACATCAGCACAGAGAACAGTCCTGCCCTCTCTCCCAGCTAGGGGGCGCCAAAGAAACACTGCCAACCACTTAACTGACACTGAGACAATTCAACGTGAATACAAAGAGACTACTTTTGGGAGGTGGACAAATGCTGTCTTTTGTGTGCTCCCTACGTGAGTCCCTTTACCTTTACGCTCTGAGTCTCAACTTACACCTGTTAAGCATTTTGTGAAAGAGTAGCCTCCCTGTCTGGGACTGTCCAACAAAGATGCAGGAATAGCTGTTGTACTGCCTGACGGCTTCCTGCAGCTTCACTGTCTTTAATTGTCTTGACATGATTAAGCCTCCTGGAATGCAAACAACTGGTTCAAGTTTGACCTCTCTTACGTCATGATGCTTGATTTTGTGCAATTACAGTCACGTCCGTACTGGTCACATTCATCACTGTAAGGTTGTTCCTGTATGTCTGTACTTGTGCATTTGTCTGTGTCTTATCAGTCTGTCAGTGTATCTTATTCTGCCTCCTGCATAATACTGGCAGTGCAGGGTGGAGGAGCTGTTATAACCTTTTAGGGAACAGAACAAATTTTATGCCATATTATATTAGATATAAGAGAGATGGAAAGAGAGGCTTGTACTGTGCTGAGTTAAGAGGGTTTTATGATGAAGATTATTTGGAAATTAACAGAAGCAGCTTTATGATATTAGGATAAATGACAGCCTTATTCAATCAATACAGTAGGTTAGACACAGATTTTAGGATGCAACACTAAAGACCTGTCAGGCTACAAAGGTTTGCAGAGCCAGTACAATGTGAACATAAAAAAACAGACTGTTGCATACAAATGCAAAGAGCATTATGACTATGCAGAATGAATGTTTTCATTGTCTTTTCTACAAACCTGGCTTGATAGCGTAGTTTGAGCAGGAGTGAAATCGTGAATGTGCAACGTGCGTGTGTGTCTTTTGATTTTTTTGGGGCTTTTTAATTTCATGACATACTTTTACTTTTATCATTTACCATCATGTAAATTGCAATCTCATGCAGTGTTGTTGAGAGTTGGGATACGTTGTGTTATTTAAAACTGCAATAAAACTGCCTTTTTTTGAAACCTTAAATGCTGGTATGCAATGAATATGTATTTTTAGGGGGTTTTGCTCTAGAGGTGGCAGAGCCAGTCGGTCGGTCCACCACTTTGGTCCAGAATGAAACATCTCAACAACTGTTGGATGGGCTGCCTGTAATTTTGTACAAACATTCATGTTCCCCAGATAATGTATTCTATTGACTGTTCCAATAGTGTCATTGACACTTTTAATTTGACTTTGATTTAAACTTATGTCCAAAACCTGCTAAACTAATTACATTCATGGCCCCCAGAGGATGAATCCTAATGACTTTGGTGATTCCCTGACCTTTTCGCCGCTAGCAGTTCAAAGTGAAATATCACATCTACAAGAAGGACTGTACAATTTTGTACAGATATTCATGGTTCCCAGACAAACTTTAAAGGTCCAGTGTGTCGGATTTAGGAAGATTTATTGGCAGAAATGAAATATAAAATTCATAGCTATGTTTTCATTTGTGTATAATCACCTGAAACTAAGAATCGTGTGTTCATTGGCTTAGAATGAGCCCTTCATATCTACGTAGGGAGCGGGTCCTCTTCACGGAGTCTGCCATGTTGCTCAGCCATGTTTCTACAGTAGCTGTTAGCATGATGACGTTAGCATGTAGGCCCAGCTCAAAGCACTGCTGTGCAAGTACCTGCAACCGTATGAAGCTGTTTGCATGATGATGTTAGCATGTAGCTCAAAACCCTGCTGTGTCTAAGTAGCTACAGACTCATAGAGCTGTTAGTATGTAGCTCTAAGCACTGCTGTGCCTAAGTACAGACTCATAGAGCTGTTAGCATGGCTCTTAATCTTGTTCATAAACATATTGTTCATTAATTGCCTCCACATTTACATTCAACAGTATAATTTTACTGCATGTCATGTTGGTTGCCATTTGGCCGCTCAGAAACTACTGTGTCAGTTTATCACTAACCGCATCAGACACAAAAACAACAAGAATAGGAAGTAAATACAGATAAGTTGCTTTAAACGAATAGCTGACGTCACAGCAACTTCATTTACTGTAGGTCCAGGAAACCCAGCACGCACTCTCACCCCCTGTGCCGAGGTCACTTTTTGTTTTCACGTCTCCGCTTTTTAGCTTAACTTTGTGAAGCATGACATCGTCTCTCCTCAAACGGGTTTGAAATAGCTCATGTGAGGTCATAGGTTAGGATCATCCATTCATTAACACAGACAAATAACACAGAGCTAAACAAACAGCAGCTGAAGGTCCCTTTGGTAAACGTTGGAAATGCATTATGTAGGAGACACATTCCTGATCGACATACTGTCCAATTAACTGCCCGGCTGTAAAATGAATGGACGCCGGAGGGTGGGGAAAAGTTGGACTTAGTTATCTGGCTTTGTCTTTGGCTGTTTTGTGAAAGTGACATCAATTGTTGGGTGCAGTTGCAGCAGATAGATGAGCAGGCCTGCTGGACACATGGTTCAGCACTTCACCCGTCTGTGATAAAGCACATTCACTCCCACTGTGGTGTGCCAGACGCACGAGTGTGTTATCTAAGCGTCGGACTGAGGTCTCGTGTAAGTAAGAAAGTGCACATTTAGGGCTAGTTTGGTTTGGTTGAGGGGACAATGTGAGCCTTAGCACTGGTCTAGGATCTACCCCTAAAAGTGCATGCCATGTTATCTCAACCCCCTTCTCTTGTCCCACCATTGGCACTCCCTTTTACACAGGCAGGACATTTATCTCCCAAAATGCACACTGTCTTACTACACACACCACCCAAAACCACTTCACAGTCCACCCAGATGGTGCACACACACCCAGCTGGGGTGATTTAAAAGGCCTCAGGGTAGTATGATGAAATAACTAGCCTAAAAATGAATGAATAATAGGTCATGATGAAACCATACCAGTGGTTTTGTGTTTGTATATTTTAGCACATTTAGTACCAGATCACACTCACAGCTAACCATTCTACAGTTTCTTAAAAATGTGAACGTATTTTCCTACTGTTAAGTATCATATGGTTTTCATTCATTTTGTACGGTATGAAAATCTTTTATTTAGCAAACTCCTGAAACTGGATTTGACTGTGTAATCCATCACAGTGATACTGAAGCCCTGAAAGGCCTGCGAGAACTTTTTTTTTTTCTGGTGATCCATTTTCTAAGTCTGATCTAAATTATTTTCTCTCCTGTGTTTATGACTTAAAGGGACTGTTTACACGTATAAATCACCCGGGTTGGTGTCCCATGCGCGCACGCATATGGCACGCTCGCATATGCGCGCTGTTCAGACTCAGACTCCAACACAAACTACACGGAAGCACCAAAACCCCGAAGTTATATCTAGTCTAGCCCGTCTTGCAAAACAGTGTTGGCCGCGGCCATAGTCCGCGGCGGAGACCGTAGCTTTGGTCTCCAGGGCCGGAGTCTCTGCTTTACTCTGCTCCTCTGCTCCTCTGCCTGCTTGCCTTCACTCAGCTCGCTCTACCTCACATTCATGCGCGCACACTACACACTGCAGAAGAGTTAGTTTAGCTCTGAGAATATCTAGTGAATGTACACTGGACGTTTGTGCAGAAATAAATACTGCAGCTCCTCCAGACCAACAGAGGTTTTCCGTGTCTTGTGAAGTGACGGGGCTCCGCAGCGAGTTACGTTATCGTCTCCGACCGGGTACCGGTGTCTCCCCTGTTCCCTCCGACCGCGGTCGGGAGGCTGAAGCAGGAAAAGCCAACACTAGGATCAGCATTGATTCATGGAGAGACCTTCGTCTGGTCAGCTAACATTACTGCCAAGCAGGTGAAATATAGAGTGATATTGTGGTTTTAGCTGACGTGTGTCGCCTCACTGTTTTGAGCGATGCTCGTTCATGTCTATGTAGAGCGAGCACAAGTGCGAGCCTGACGCTGACTTTCGTTGACTTAACGGCCACAGGTGTCGCTGTTAACAAGCATTTTTGATTCTTACAAACAGTCCCTTTAATGTTTCAAAAAACTACGTACTGATCCATGTCCATCACCTTCAGTTACCCAGCAGCACCGTGCTTCTTATTCTCTCATATAACACCGTCCTCATACGCGCTCTTACTTTGTAAATGGCAACTTCCGATTTTATTTTTTGTTTTTAGAAATAGAAAATGAAAATCAACCCCTTTTTTAAGTTTAGTTCATCCCTTTTTGACCCTGATAAAGAAAAACGCCATGTATTTCAATTTTATTTTTTAAACTTTAAAATGAAAATCACATAATCACTTATTTTTTGTTTTTTAATATCCATTTGTGAAAGGAAAATCGAATGACCAAAAGATACACTGACCTACTTGATTTGTAGTTTTTTTGTTTTTTTTTAAAACTCACTAATGTGGCCCTTTAAATACATGGCCCATCAGAGTAAACTTAAAATGGTAAACAACAACAGTGACTTCAACCATTAATTTTCAATACATTTCCTGTGTCATGCTTAACAGTTTTAACTCTCAATTTACAGATTTCAAAGGTTTAAAAGTGGTATTAATATGAGATATGATATTGGGGGAGGTGACAGCAAATTATTGTCCGAGGTTTTGACAGATTGATGGCAGATTGACCAATAGGGTTGAAGCTGGGGGGCTCCACCAGCCAATCAGAAGTGAGATGCCGAGCCAAGCCCCGCCCCCTCTCATATAATTAAACCCACACATCAGCAGCGTGCTGCTGGAGGTGTTTGGAGTTAACACAAGAACAAATAACTGTGGCGACCTCACAACTCTCTTTCTCCACTAAAACACCCTCCAGCCTGGAAAAACTATAATGAAACACCCAGGTTTGCTCAGAAGACGTAGGAGTTGACGTTTAAGGTGACTTTTTTGTGAAACTGGAGCTGCTTCCTTGTTCGACAACGAGCTGAAATATCTCAACATCCTCACAAAGAAAACTTTGCTTTGCTAGGCTGCTAACTCTCTTTAAGAAACCAAGACAAAACAAGTACGAAGACTTCATCAAACAGTGGTAGAAACGTGTCTTCTGTCGAGTTAAATCAGTACTAGTGGGTGTATTTTACTTTGGGAATGGTGTCTTTTATTACTCAATACTAACGGTTTTGAGTAGTCATCATCACCAGTGGAGGAAGGGTTGCAGCTGGTAGCCACCAACCAGTGTCTCCACCACCACCAGGGTTTACACCACCAGACCTCCACCATCCACTGTGTTTCTCAGTTAGTTTAGGAGCTAAGTAGTCTCTGGAAGAAGGATGTCCAGCCGAAGTGGAGTGGTACAGATCCGAGGAGCTACTTTGGGTCCACAACCCCTCAAGGCTACTATCCCCTACCAGCTAGCCAGCAAGCCCAGACCCAGCAGGAGAGATGGCAAGTCAGGTATGGAGCTCAACACCTGTCACAATATATATATATATAATAATAAACATTATTTGTATAGCAACTTTCCAAACATAGTTACAAAGTGCTTTACATAAGTTAAAATAGTGCAAACATCAAGATAAAAAAATACAGAATAAAAACTTATTATTTATTTATTTATTTATTTATATATATATAATAATAATAATAATAAACTTTATTTGTATAGCACCTTTCCAAACATAGTTACAAAGTGCTTTACATAAGTTAAAATAGTGCAAACATCAAGATAAAAACAATGCAGAATAAAAACAGGCCAAAATAAAAATAAAATGTTGAACATAAGACTTTTGTACAAAAAGTCCAAAAATAAAGAAATTTAAAACAAGGGATTGCTATAAAAAGGCCTTCCTGTAAAGGTATGTTTTGAGGTGTGATTTAAAAGAACAGAGTTTACTTGCCTGAGTTCCTCCAGAAGGGAGTTACACAGCTGCATCATATATTTATGAATGTGATGCCTTGATAGAAAAATTCAGAAATTGTCTTATGTGTGCCTACTTAATACAAACCAGCTATAACTCCTAATTATTTTTGAGATAAATGACCTAGTTGAAGCCCCCAGTGGTTGAAAAACATCTGTAACAGAATAGCATCCATAAAACAATCAATAATATCCACAAGGAAGCCTCGACCCAGCAAGAGAGATGGGAAGTCAGGTATGGAGCTCAACACCTGTCACACACTCTATTTATATATATATATATATATGGATCATATATTTATGAATGTGATGCCTTGATATAAAAATGCAGGATTTGTCTTATGTGAGCCTACTTAATACATGATTTAACATCAGCTATACCAAAATATAATAAATAAAATAAAATGAAGAAAAATAAAAGGAAAAAATAAAATAAATAAAGTAAAATAAGAGAAAGAGAAAACAACCACTTCTTTGCTCTTCTGTGGGCATTTTTCCACAATTGTCTGATATTTTATAGACCAAGCAGTAAAATCGATTAATCAACAAGGTATTTGCCAGATTAATCGCTAATAAAAAATAGTAATCTAAGGTGTATATATATGGTAATAATTGCTAGGTTATATTGTCTGTATTACTATTTCTATATAACATTGTTATACTCTTTATATGAAGTCTATTTTATAGTGTTATTACTCAATTTCAACAACAGTATGACAGGCTAATACAGTAACACTTACCCCACAGCTAAATTTACATGGAAAACAATATTGACAATGAATGAATGAATAGTTGAAAACCTTATTCTGGAAGTTACAGATAGAGGTGCTGCAGTGAAACTAATTAGGAGTTACTTATAGATTATATTGAGCACAAAGCTATAATAACATAATCCAAATTCACCAATTCTGCCACCAACTGATGCAAACTTAATAAACAACAGGATAATTGAATGTGTCGCTGCATGTCAAATAAAAAGTTGTCTCCTTCTGACAGCTGGAAAGTCCAAACCGCAGCAGCTGAGCTCTGGCATGAGGCGGACGATGTCTCTTGACGCCATCATTGGGCCGTACCTGCAGGGACACTGGCCCAAAGAACCAGAGGGCCAGCAGAGCAGCCTGTCTCGCAAGGACAAGTCCACCCAGGTCGGTCTCAGATGAAGAACAAGTGAACATAAATAAAGCTGAAATGAATGGACTGTATGACTTTACCACAGATGTTTAGAGTTATGTTTTTTAAGTCATTAATGACGTTGGAGGGAGTCGAGTCATGTTAAAAGATTAGTTTGCAGTTGTACAAGAGAAGGAAGTTGCTAGGAGACGAGGGTGGGAGTGTCCGGTTCTTGCATAGCTATCACAGAGTGAGAACCACAGCCATGAGAACAGTCCCTGAAGTCAGCTGATGAGGCCGTTTTGGCTGCACCCATCCTCTCTGCTCTGTGTGCAGGCACTCGCCACTGCTCTTCGGTTGCCCACATCCTCCCCCCCTCTTTTTGTTTTTCAGTTTCTCCTGCTCTTCGACAAGTGCGAAGAGAGAGTCTGTGGGTGTGGATGTGATGTGGCTGCAGATCAGCCTTTTGAGCATGAAAAAAAAGCTGTGCTAAGTGTGCAACCTTTGGTGACAGATGTGTGAAATCCTGATAGTTTGTGTGACTTAAACGTAACCGTTTTCCGTCTAGGTTTTAACATGATGACAAGGCAGCTTCAGGCTAAAACGTTTAATATATATGGTTATGTATTAGTGATTTATTTGAAGAGTATTAGGTCTTACGGTCGCCTTCTACCTCCCCAGACCCCAGACTCGTGGTCGGATAAATCCCAGAGCAGGAGAGGCAGCAGCAGCAGCCACAAACGATCGGCATCATGGGGCAGCGCCGAGCATCTGCGAGAGGTGAATCTCAGCCTGTATTACTCAACGTGTGTTTGTAACATACCAGGTTTACTAAACTGGAGGTCAAAGAGAGCAAGCTCTTGGAAAAAAAAAGGCCTGACTCAATTACTTTGACAGCGTTGAGCAACAGAAGACCGAATGATCTCATCTGCAAAGAAACTTCCCTTTTAAACAGCTTTCAGGAGTCTCACTCCTCATCATATCTTCTATCTGAACCGCCACATAACCAGATTATTGCCAGTAAAATGCTTTGTGTAAAGCGTGTGATGTGTATGTTTAAAAGACTTCCCCTGTGTGTGTTTGTGTGTGTTTGCAAGCTGATTGACTGACAATAACCTCTGTTGATTGCAGATTGCTAAACTAAAACAACAGCTGCAGCAGCGCAACAAACCTGCAGTCTCAGGGGGGCATGACAAAGACCGCCAGCGTGGATATCCTCAGGGGAGCTGTAGCCTAGGAACTACTCAGGTACCTTAGCATCATCACAACACACTGCACTACTTACTTCATATTTGCATGTGTGTGTGCAGGCAAAGTTCACAAAGATAACTCTTCATCGGTGCAGCCTGTCTGTCTCCAGACAAGCATCACTGATTACCGTCATCAGAGTGAACTAGACAGTGCAGCTCGTCGCAGGAAGCGAATGAAATTAAACACTGAAGCAACAGGAAGGCCACTACATCACATCGCTTCTGCTTTTGAGAGTGAAACGCGTAGTTCTGCTTTTCAGCACAGCTGGTCTGCAACGACTTAATGCGTGGTGCCACGCTCTACTGGGCTAAGGCGGTTTCACACCAAAGTGTGGTGACCCGACAAACCAGTGAGAAAGATCACAAACCTGATGTGTTCCTGAAAGTGTTGATAAGATATTGATAAGGACCACATAGTGATCTCTTATGTGCATATGTGGCTGTAATATTTAACTTGTGAAGAATGTGCTTTAGGACCTGCTTTAAACTTTATTTATACAGTACTCCTCACTCAAAGCATGCAGCTCAAAGTACTTCACAATAAGAGCTGTAAAAAGACAGTGTGTGATCTGTTAAGCAGCCTAAATTCCATTTCACTTGTTTATGTGTCCTCAGACTCAGCCAATTCCCATCCCTCTTGCTCCCCTGTCTACACTGGTCCCTCGATTGCGCTGCAGCGTGGAGGGCCTCAACCAGGAGCTGGAAGGCATGTTCATCTGCCAGCCACCGCATCCTCAGCACAGGGTAACGGCCACCTGCACGTCACACAACATGCACATGTGAAAAGATTCAAGAGTTGTTTAACTTATAAAGAAAAGGAAGATTTTTTTTTCTAGATTCCTGAAAATATAATTTTATGGTTGTTTACATTATTTATATTACTAGTGCAGTGCGTGTTCTGAACCGGCCGAATGCTTGGGCTGTGGCAGACTTTACCGTTAGGAAAAGTAAGCAACTGCCTTGGGCCACAACTAAAAGGACCCCAACAGCTATAGATTTATTACGGTGTTTAGAGAGTAGGACTGTCAAACGATTAAAGTATTTAATCGTGATTAATCGCATGATTGTCCATTGTCCAACAACAGCTGTCAGTGTGCTGACTTGACTATGACTTGCCCCAAACTGCATGTGATTATCATAAAGTGGGCATGTCTGTATCATAATAGAATTGCAAGCTCCACCTTCAACAAACGTTAAGTACATTTAAGTACATTGTGCTGATTATACATCTCTTTCTCTCTTCACTTAAAGTAAACATTTGAATACAGGACTTGTATTTCAACCACTACTAATACCAACATTCACAGTTAGAGAGGGGGAAAAACCCACTTCACGGTTACTCGCGGTCAAACATCAGTGAAATACACTTAGCGTACGTAATTTCCAAATAGGCTTCTTAGTTGCTTGCTTTGACATAACCACTGTCGTTAAAAAGTAGAGCATGGATTAAATTAACAGAGGTATTTTGCAAGCGGTAATAGATTGATAGATAGATGTACTTTATTGATCCCAAATTGGGAAATTATTGTGTTACAGCAGCAGGTCATCCAAGCAATGCACAGAAACATGTCAACACTAAAGAAATATATCCATAGAATACAAACTATACAGAATATTGGAATACACTATAAATATACCTGACTACTACAACATTGTATAACACACTATATATATTAGAAAGTATGCAAGTTGCAATGTTTTGTTCTTTAATAAAAAATAATTGAGGTAGTAAATGTGCAAATGTAGCTGTGCTAAATTCAACATGTGCAAGCTTATTGCAGACTAAAACAGAATGGAGTAGGCGAGACAGAAACTACAGCGCTGAGAGTTCTCTGTTAGATAGAGGTGAGGTGTCGAAGAGAGTTACTGCTTTGGGCAGGATAGATTTCCTGTATCGGTCCTTGTGACGGCGAAGCTGAATCAGTCTGTTAGAGAAAGAGCTCCACTGTCTGTACAGTAGGTCGTGGAGAGGGTGGTCAGGATTATCCATGATGGATAACAGTTTGTTCAGTGTCCTCCTCTCCACCACAACATCAAAGCTGTCCGTTATGTTACTAGAGTAGTGTTACAAGTTAGTATCGGTCTGTCATCGGGGAAATACCGCTTTACTTACGTTCTGAACGATTGCTTGGCTCCCGGTATTGCGGCTCGCAGCGTTGTCATGGGCTCGCTGTGGACGACATGGACATGCTCGTCTCAGTCAGCAGAGCCTTGAAGCCCCTCCCCTGCTGCTGCACAGAGCGCTTTGTTTTTGTATAATCAAAGTTTAATAATACTGAACGTGTCCAAAGTGCACCAAATTCGACACTGCACCTCTTTGGGCCCCCATCAGTACCCCCAAAGTGTGAAGTCAATCGGATGAACGGTTCTCAAGATATGCAAATAACACACAGACAGACAGAGATTCCTTGCTTTATAGTTGGATTTATTTCCTGTCTTTTCAGCTCCTTGAGGTTCCAGACGGCCACCGGGCTCCAGTCCCTCCGCAGAGCTGCAGCAGTGGATCTCAGAGTGACCCCGCCACCACAGCCCTGTCCTCATCTTCCTCCTCTTCCTCCTCCTCCTCACCCAGCTCCTCTCCTACAAACATCTCCACTTCCCCACCCAACTCAGAAGATGCACCGCTGGATCTGCACCAAGGTCAGCTTCTAACTAGCATAAATGTGTCGGTTTGCTGTCTCCAAATTACATGTTGGTTTAAGTAACGCATAAATGTGATCATGACTCCGACTCAAAATACATTACATATGCAAAATGAGTTATGAGTTTTGTTCACAAAGTATCGTTGCAGTGCATTTGTACTGTCCACTGTTTAGAACTGCTTTATGGCTTTATTATTGAACATTGAACTGGAGGTCTGAGTAAACCATGTGCCTTAAATCATGAACCTGGAAGTCAGGTTAGTAATAAATTAGAGAATTACCAGAAAACAAAAGAGAAAGTGAACTTTTGTGACACACCTGACAGCCTAAAATCAGAAAAACACTCTCTACGTGCACAATCACACAAGCGACTTTTATAGACACCCGCGACCATATATGTTTGCATTCAACCCAGGGGTTTGGCAATAAGGTCAACATCATGTTACTTTCACAACTAGACAGGAGATAATATCGATGCTTCATCAGTTGCTGCAGTGTCTCATCTTCCAGACATTTAGTTTTGTTTTGCTCATTTCATTTTGCTTTAATTAACCTAACTTCACCATCAGCAAAACAAAGGTGACTTTTCCCCCCTTGGAGACCAGGACCTGAATAGTTCCTGAGCACACTTCACCGCTCCCTTTTTCACAAGTTGGCAAAATAAAAATTGCAGCTTACAAACTGTTTAATCGTGCTTTTATGTGCTCATTTTTGACTGTGAAGCAAATAATTTAACCACATACAATATAGGTCATGTTGTGTGTTTAAGCCTTTTTATTGAGTCAGTATGTCCAAATGATTAGCGAATATACAAATATAGGAATTATTGGTGAATATACAAATGCAATATAAATATAATTAGTGAATCTACAAAAAAATATGGACCCCATTCGCTTTTTAAGACGTGTAGAAAATAATAACAGTAGAAGAAGGGAAGGAAAGAAGAGAAAAAGAAATGAAACCCAGCCCACCCCCGACCAACCACACCACCCAACCTAGACACCCAAAACAAAACCCAAGGATCCCTCACTATGTCTGTAACAGAAATCTGTACATAGCGTTGGACTCTGTTTATTATCTTAATATAGTTCATGTTTATGGTACAGACTGCTAAACTATAAGGATTACATTTTTATTATACTGTGATACACTGACTGCAGTCACACCGGTTGAAGACCGCATTTGTTGCTTAATAAAATACTTTATATGTGCATGCTTATTGTTTACACATTTAAATATTGACTAACACATTGCTAAATTTGTAAAATGTTTTATTTTTACTGCGGATATTTTCCATTTTGTCCTTTTTGCTTCTAATAGACATGGAGTCATGTCTACAGTAAACCATATATTGATTTTTAAATCTAAAATATTTGATATGGCTGACAAAATTCATGATTTTAATGTTCAGAAACTCCATATTAATACTAAAATTGATTTGGTTTCTGTCGGAGTTGAGATGAACAATTCATTTATTTCTTATATTGAGAACAATTAAGTGTAACTAAATGTCTCAATAAGTTATATGCACTCAAATCTTGCTGTAAAAACTGTCCTCAGAAGTTTTGCTTATACAATTTTTGTTTATGTTGACTTATTTTCCAGGTTTGCTCGACGGTGCAGAGATGTGCCTCCTGTCTCCGTTCTCCTCCCAGAACGAGGCCGACCTCTCTCTGCCTATGCTGATGTCGTCCTCCCCGGGGCCCAACAAGAGCTGCTGCTTCCAGAGAGAGCCGCCAGAGGGCTGCGAAAAGGTCCGAGTCTGGGAGGAAACCAGGTACGTTGGTCCTGACACACTTCTCTCTCCTGTTGGCTCTGAACCACACCCACAGTACAGTCCTCACCAGCTTGAAGAAGCTATTAAGAGTACGCCACCGTTTTAGCATTGCATTACACTTTTATTATTACACACTTTATTCTTCCTTGTCTAAATCTGGCGCCTACACTACCCACAATGCAAGTTGACAGCCACGAGTTCAGTTAGAGAGGCAACCGTCACTTGAGGCAATTTATCAGACTTCTCACAGCTCCCTCTGGAGCCACACATCCAGTAGCACTCCTGTAAACAGACTTCGATGTGTTAAATGGGTGGAGTCACCCTTTATTACATTTTTTAGGCGTTTTTCTGACCTCTACATTGAGAAACATCTAATAAAAAGGCTGTTTGTGTAATAAACTGGCTCACTCATTCCAATATTGTGTATCAATTGAGTCAGCGTGTGGCTGCCCTCTAGTGGTGATCTTCATACAATCTATTTGCCCTTTATTTATACCATATATCTGGACATGACCAGACATTGAATCACTGTGCTAGACCACTTTGGTTAAGGTTAGGCATTTAAGACTAGGGCTGAAACTAATGATTATATTCATTGTCTATGAAAATAGTAAAAAAAAGTTGATCAGTGTTTCCCGAAGCCGAAGATGACGTCCTCAAATGTCTCATTTTGTCCGCAACTCAAAGATATTCAGTTTACTGTCATGGAGGAGTAAAGAAACCAGAAAATATTCACATTTAAGAAACTGGAATCACCGAATTTTTTTTTTTCTTTTCTCAAATTACTCAAACTGATTAATTATCAAAATATTTGGTGATTTGATTTAATAGGTGACAACTAATCGATTAATCGTTGCAGCTCTATTTAAGACATCCTCATCAAGTTTAGTCAACAAACTTTTGTTATGTAAAAAAACTAAAACAACTTTCTTAAATAAATTCTGTTTACTGTTACAACACTATTGCACCATTAATGCTGAAGTACTGTCTGTTTTTAAGTTCTTTCTTCGTTTTAACTCAAACTGGATATTGTCATGTGACATTAGGGTGCAATACTTCTTGCACAGTTGCAGTTAAGTACTCACTGTTATTTGATTTGACCTTTTTCCCCATGAGAGTCATTAACTTGTAATGTCTTTGAGTCTTTAAGTTTATTTGTAAGGGACAATTATACTTACCGTGACATTATCACTATAACAATGTCTGCCGTGTAACCAAACCTCATTTCTGCCACTTACACTCTGAGGTGTATTAGTTTTGTCAGTAGTTTCTTATACCCGCTCTCCTCTCATCCTGTAGCACTCCACGCCAACCCAAGCCAGCCCTCATCATCTCCTCCTGCCCAGACCCCAACAAGGTGAACTTCACCCCCTATGGGGGCTCCGCCTTTTGCCCCGTCAGCCTCCTCAAGCCGCTGCTCCCCTCCATGGACATGTTGTTCCGCAGCCTCGCCGTCTCTCCAGCAGGCAGTTGCTCGAGCCAGGGAACGAGCTCCTGCCAGGCTCCTCAAGATCCTCCCGCCACCGGCGCCACCGCCGGCATGGGAGAAAGCTCAGGGGAGGGCCTTGCTTTCTGATCACAGCTACAGATGCTGGGACAGATGTGTTGATGTTGCTTTACTTTAGGAAAAGACCATTCCTTTTCTCTGCAGGTTTAAAATAATCTTATGTTGAAAAATAATAATATTGAAAATAATTAATATCGTACACAATCCAATGGATACGCTTTATGAGCTACTTGTTTTGGGTGTCCGGGTGTTGTGATGTTTCTAAATTAAGGCATTTTTGTCAATCCAAAGATCTATTTTTGGCCAAACACAAGTGAGAGACGGGACTATCTTATTCTGACCCCCCTCACATGCTTCACATTTGTTTCTGTTTCCCCAAAGAAGCCATGACACACACTTTATATTATACTGGTTTTTAAACTCTGACTGCAGTGCGTCATCTCTGTCTGGGTCAAGTATGAAAAAAAACCCTTCTTGGATAAGTTTTTAAGTATTCAAAGATATTTATCTGCAATTCTTTTTACCTAACTTGACCTTGCACCGGTTGCTGGTGTACAAAGCACGACAAATCAGTTGGGTACTTTATATTTACCTGATTTAAACAACAAAAAAAAAAACATGACAATTAATTTTGCTTATTGTAGACTGAAGGGAATTTTCCAGTTGTTGGACTTTGGGTAGCATCGATACCTAAATGCGTCAGCTCATTCATTCCTGCTTTAAAACTTGTACAGATGTTATTTTTGTTGTCATCTTGTTTACTTGCATAAAAAAAGTAACTTGTGCACGTGTTAACGGATAAACAGCCCTGCTATTCCTTGATGTTCTAGATGTGTGCTTGATGGTATGTTTATAGTTTTGAGGTTCCACAGCGTAGTCGACTACCTAACCAGTTTTAGTGGTGTAGATTCGTCATCCTCAATGTTTCTCCGAAGATGTTCGTCTTCTTCTGCCAAGCTGACAAGTTGATAGTTTTATTTCTGGTAGACATGTTTGCACAAATTGAACTGCTACTTTTGAGTCGCAATTCTTATTTTTATATTCACTTTTTGTACTTTAAGAGTAGTAATGTGTATTTTCTACATCTTTTTTTCAATTACCTGCAACATAAGCTAAAAAAAAAAAAAACCCTGTTACATTTAGTTTTGTTCTGTCAGTATAATTGAGGCAGGTGTTACATGAGATACTGTATCGGGTGGATTTTTATGCACTTCCAGGAGAGGGTTTTTATGTGGAGGAAGAGGAGGAGGCGTTCCTTCCTTTAGTCCTGGGTTTATTGTCTCTGACAGGAGTTTTGTTTGTGTGTGTGCACGTGGATGGAAAGTTATCTAGTCTGATTGTTTGACTTCTAGTTTTAGTATCCTGGTGAAATGCTGATGGATTGAAACATTGTCTTTTCTTTTCCAAATAAGCCTCAATTTCAATGTTTTATGAGTCGGTGTGGATGCTGGGGACGTGCTGTTATCTCAGGTTCTGTGTTCTGTCCACATAAATATATGATTGATAAGGTGTCGTCTTTGTGATTTATTTAACTAGTCTGAAGTCTCAACTCTTAATGTTTTGATCTGAATTTCCAATGTCTGCAGAGGTGTAGCCCCTGTAGTGTGATTTGGGTCATCGTAAAATCAGAACACGGGCTGTTAACCTATTTTCATTTTGATTTCATCCCCTATACTGCCAAGCTTACATTGCTGTCAGATCAGCCAGATGTTCACTGTTTTAAAAAAAAAAATTACTTCCATCATGACAATATATAGCATTTTTGAATTTTATTTTCCTTTGTCCTGGATCACATTCCTTAGATTTCTATTATACATATTATTTTATACATATTATGGTCTTTGCTTATTTCTAAGTTGTTTTTAAAGTGGGGAAAACAATTAAAAGAAAAAAATGCCAGCAAATAATGCTGGCAATGACTGCAAACTAAGTTACTTAGTCAACTATTTTTGATAAATGATTGAATCATTTTTCAAGCGGAAACATTTGAACAAAAAACAAAATAAAGAAAAAGAATGATCATACCAACAAGTAGTATTTACATATGATGAAAAGCATAAGAAAAATAAAGATCTTTAATATGAAGACAGGAAGTGAGGAGTTGTCTTTAAGACCTGCCCAGCTGTCCCATACATGATATACAGTCAGATATAGGCTACTGTACAGACAGCTGTTGCATTGTGGGACAGCAGAGGAGGTGTTGTGCAGCTCAGTGTGACTCAGACCTGCAGGAAGCTCCACCGCAGTAGCGCGCATTCTTTACCCGCAGCAGGTTCTCTCTCTAGCGGACTCTTTCAGCGGATTCTCCGGCATGTTGGGGACCGTCGTCAAACAGCTCAAGAGCCACCCAGCTGTGAGTCCTTATAATTATTTATATATATATAATGTGAAAGACTCGGTGACATTGAGGCTGGTGAGGATGACGAGATGGTCATGCGCGCTCCCGTGTCCCAAAATCTAATTATCTGAAATGCAATTATTTATTCATGCAGCTTTTCTCAATTAATGCAACATTTTGGGGTGTTTTTTTTTTTTATTATAGTATGTAATGCAAATTCATTTAGCCTAATATATGTCTATGACTGCAGAAATTCCTCCACAATAGGTGCATATTTCAGGATGAAATGAGCAATTTTTAATTTTTTCCTCCCTCCTGTAGAAGCTCACTATATTTTTTTGATGTTGTTTCATGACAGGATTATTATTTTCTCTAAAAAAAAAATTAAACTCAGATGAGTCATTAATAATATATTATTAACATTTTAATTGGCTTGTTTAAAGTGTGAAATCTCAAAGTTAAAAACATCTGGTTTTCCCTTTAAGAAGTATAGTCTATAGTCTATGCAATGTCTAGACGACCATGTGTGCAGGTCGCTGCAGCACGTACACTAGTACTGTATGTCTCCATACTGGCATGACTCAAGGCCAAAGCAATGCATGCAAAGAGTCTCCTAATCAAGGGCGACGAGGTGAACCAGTCTGCTTTACGGCAGCGTCCATATTAATAGACCTACTGTACACAGTGTAAGCTTCACATTAGGTGGAACATTTCTGTGTTTAAGTTAAAGTTATTATGATGTATATGAAAAGTGAAATCTTTTGTAAGTTAGTCACATGATATTCAATCAAATCAGCCTAATTGATTATTCTATATAATTTAAGTTGTAGCCACTGGCACCTCACATTAGTACTCTTGCTGCTGGACAGTGGTTGGGACCAACCAGGGGCGGGTCTAGACATTATTTTGATGGGGTGGCCAGGCTGGGGGCACGGGCTCAGAGAAGGGTGGCACATTTAAATAACACGTAAAAAAAAAAGTAAATCAGTAAATAAATTACAGCCCTAGATTCAAGATAATAATAAACTGTACATTATTAAAGGGACAGTTTGTAACTTCTAACACGTATAAATCAATCCGGGTCGGTGTCCCATGCGCGCTCGCGTGTGGCTACGCTGTTCAGACTCAGACTCCAACACAAACTACACAGAAGCACCAAAGTTCTATCTAGTGAAGCTCGTCTTGCAAAACAGTGTTGGCCGCGGTCGGAGGACGCGGGCGAAGGACGCGGGCGAGACCGTAGCTTTGGTCTCCAGGGCCGGAGTCTCTGCTGTAATCTGCTCCTCTGCTCCGCTGCCTGCCTGCTTTCACTCAGCTCGCTCCACCTCTACACGTGCATGCGCGCACACTCCACACTGCAGGAGAGTTAGTTTAGCTCTGAGAATATCTAGTGAATGGGACGTTTGTGCAGAAATAAATGCTGCAGCTCCTCCAGACCAACAGAGGTTTCCCGTGTCTTGTGAAGTGACGGGGCTCCGCAGCGAGAAAGGTTATCGTCTTCGACAGGGTGCCGTAGTCTGCCTTGTTCCCTCTGGCCGCGGTCGGGAGGCTGAGGCAGGAAAAGCCAACACTGGGATCAGCAGTGATTCATGGAGAGACCTTCATCTGGTCAGCTAACATTACTGCCAAGCAGGTGAAATATAGAGGGATATTGTGGTTTTAGCTGACGTGTGTCGCCTCACTGTTTTGAGCAATGCTCGTTCATGTCTATGTAGAGCGAGCACAAGCGCGAGCACAAGCGCGAGCACAAGCGCGAGCACAAGCGCGAGCACAAGCGCGAGCCCGATGCTGACTTTCGTTGACGTAACGGCCACAGGTGTCGCTGTTAACAAGCAATTCTGATTCTTACAAACAGTCCCTTTAATAACAAAATAGTTTATTTTGTGTAAAAAGGAATGTGAAATATGCAACTTGACATGTGACATGAAGTAGCAATAACAAAGAACTTACATTTTTACAAGCACATAGCCTATTGTGGCAACAAGCGATAAAGGACAGAACAACTTCATTGTGACAATGGTAGAAATTGGCTCTTGAGCTCAGTGAGAAGCTGTAGCAGGATGTTACTTGGGCCAATTGTGCCTTGTGTACCACGTTGTGTTGAAGGCTCTCTTACTGTCACCCTGCACTGTTCGAGGAAATACTGTACCTTCAAATGTGGTTGTTTTGGCCCATCTGCCAGATACTGGGATACGTCTGCGAGGGAAGAGGGGATTCAGTTTTAAAACTACATGTGATACATTGTTGTTAGTTTATAACACACAATAGTGATGATGCTGAATTCCTTATTAAAAAGGGTCTGGATCATCATTAATGTTTGTTGAGGCTTATCATACCTGTCACATTCAGACTCCGGTGGCCTCGCTCCTGGGGACCCCAGCAAGGGGTCGCCAGAGAAATCTAAGGGGTCAAGTCTTATTCACTTTTAGACTTTCCTCTAATACCTTATTCTGAAATCATTCAAATAAAGCAGAAGAAGTCCTTTGTTTAAAGGCTCTAAAGCCCCAAAACACTGGAATAATAGTACGTATTTATTGTTCTTATTATCTTGTCCTATAGTTTCACAGATTAAGTTATAGTTGAAACCTGCACTGTGATTCATTTCTCTTGTTCTTCGCCCACTAGCTCATCCCCCTCTTCATCTTCATCGGTGGTGGGGCGGTAATGAGCGGGATGTACTTGGGTCGGCTGGCTCTGAAAAACCCTGATGTCTCGTAAGTCTCAAAAATATCTGAGAAAGTTACTGTGTTTTTTCTTCAGCCCTCGGTTAGCTTTTTATTAATTAAATATCTGTGTGTGTGTGTGTGTGTGTGTTTTAGTGTTTTGAGAAGAACGCTGGTAATCAATAATAATTCATATTTTCTTGTCTTCAGATGGGATCGTAATGGTAACCCCGAGCCCTGGAACAACTTGAAGCCCGATCACCAGTACAAAGTATGAGCCTTTATGTACATTTGGCATAAAATAACTTCTTCATTTCTGATTGATCACTTACTGAAATTTGTATATATTTCTTTATATGGCTGCTTAGTTAGATGTGAACCACAAGCCATATATATCTTTTCTGTTATCTTGCCTCAAAGTCCATATCGCCTCCCTCATACTGATCGTGTGCATTTGTTGTGTATTTCCAGCTCTTCACAGTTAACATGGACTATTCCAAATTGAAGAAGGACAGGCCTGATTTCTAAGTCAGCATGTCTTCGCACCTCCTCCGTCTCTGACATTGTCGTCGGTGTTAGGAGCCTCTGCACTTTTCTGCCAAATCCAAAACAAACCCACGACACTGAGTGAAGGTTGAATCGTGCTGCACTCATTCAGTCAGTTCATTTCCAGTGTGAAGGGGTCAGGGGATCATTCACTTATTAGTGACTATATGAATAAAACAGGCAACCACCTGTTTTACTAATTGATGAATTTATTTTTGTGTTAATTATTAAAACCATTTCAATCTCACTTGCGTGTGTGTTTTTTTTTTTTTACACAGTTTAAGTCATGAGATTATTGTAGTCCATCCCAGTGACACCTCAGGAGGTCAGGAGAGGTGACCACTGCTGATTCTGTTTTTGATAAACCTTCAGGGTTTTATTATCATTTAAAGGGACTATTTGTAACTTTCAGAAATGCTTCTTAACAGCGACACCTGTGGCCGTGAAATCAACGAAAGTCAGCGTCGGGCTCGCGCTTGCTCGCTCTCAATATACCTGAACGAGCATCACTCAAAACAGTGAGGCGACACAAGTCAGCTAAAAGCACAATATCACTCTATATTTCAGCTGCTTGGCAGTAATGTTAGCTGACCAGACGAAGGTCTCTCCATGAACATGATTTAGATCTGATCCTAGTGTTGGCTTTTCCTGCCTAAGTGCAGGCTGAGGCAGCGGGGCTCTCCAGCGTGTCTCCCTGCTCTCTCCGCCCGCAGCCGGAGAGAGCAGAGGAGACACCGGCACCCGGTCGGTAACGAGAAGACAACGTAAATCTCTGTAGAGCTCCGTCATTTCACAAGACACGGAAAACCTCTGTTGGTCTGGAGGAGCTGGAGCAGTTATTTCTGCACAAACGTCCCCTGTACATTCACTAGATATTCTCAGAGCTAAACTAACTCTTCTGCAGTGTGTAGTGAACGCGCGTTCACGTCTAGAGGTGGAGCGAGCTGAGCTGTCTGAGTGAAGGCGAGCAGGCAGAGGAGGAGAGTACAGCGGCTACACGCGAACGCGCATATGCGAGCGCGCATGTGTGACGACCCGCTACATTTATGCGCGTACAAAGTTACAAATAGTCCCTTTAATAATGGCCTCATACTGGCAGGAATGATCTCTCATTAACCACTTGTCAGATCTGTTTTTCACCTTTTCTATAAGGGCTTTAAAATAATTTAGTTTTCCAAATTGTAACACTGACATAAGACACTATAACTTTCGATACAATAATCTAAATTGTTTTTAAGGAGATACGTTTACATTTTATTTATTTAGACAACCCAGATATAAAAAAAAAGTTTAAGTAGTTAACAGCTTTTTTTAAAAATAACTTTTTCACCTCATCCATACCATTGTCAGAGCAGGCTCAGGTCCAGGGAATAGCTTGTGTGCCACAGGCCCGTCCACACCTGGTTCTTGGCTTCATTATTTTTTAATTGCTGTAATAATAATAATAATAATAATAATAATAATAATAATATTTGTTTTTATTTTTTTCTTTCCTTCCAATCTACTGCTGCACACTCCAGTCCAGTAGGTGGCGGTATTGCACCAACCGCCAATAAACACCAAAGAAGAATAATAATAATAAGAAGAAGTTGTCTTCTCGCGAGATTTCACTTAAAAATAACGCGGGACAGTGTCACGGAGCCGTTGAAGCCGACAGAGAGACACAACATCAACATCAAACAGTCAACAGAGGGTAACACGTGTTTATTTAGATAAACCTTGTAATAACTTACACTGTCCTCAGCTCTGTTTGTTGGACTCGCCCGATATATATATAAACAACCTTAGTTTAACGCGGTTAACGCTGCTGTTTACCGTTGGAAAACTATCGTCAGCGAGCATCAGCTAACCAGCTGGCTGCTGTTAGCTCGGTCTGTAAATGGATCCCACGGAGGACTTGTCTGCTCGGGTGCTGCTGAAACACATCCTCAGCACCGAGGAACCCAGGACTCCCATCACCCGCAGGTACTACTACACCTACAACCTTTATTACGTGTTTCTGGGAAAGAAGAACTAGAAGTTATTGGTGTTTTAAGCTAAGGTACTACTAACGTTATCTATCCTAGATATGGCTTTATGTTGGTTGCTTGTGTTGAATGTATTACTGCTAAACTTTAACTAAACAGGGTAAAACTATGGAAAAAATTTTTTTTTCTACATTAAAAGTCTATAAGTTTACACCTAACACACCTGACACAGGAGGTAGGGTGATTTCCCACAGAAATTCTTGATTTTCAAATAGTTAGAAAGGAGTCCCAATGACTTTGTATCCAGTATTTGTTTATTTGTTTATTTATTTTGCACAATTTAAGACTATACAACATCACAATAAATAAATACATTAATAATATACAGTGCAGGAAGAGGCAATAAACCCACTGTGCTTATCTGAAGCCTCCACCTAGAGACAAGATTAATATAAAGAAATAATATGACTACATAATAGTGATAACAAATAATTAGGACAAGATATATATAATAACAACAATTACAATACAGTAGATATTGAACATATAAAATATATTGAACTAATTATGAGCTGTCTTGTCTTAAGTGCCTCCAAACCACAGAGTACCTCCACAAACAGGAGGAGCAAGAGACTGAGCAAGAAAGATGCTGGTCCTTCAACCCCACAGGACATCCTAAGACACAGCCTGAGACATAAAATGCGCGAGGTGAGTAAGGCGAGCAGAGTTAATGCTGATGATGGACATGCTGTTGTTGTTCTCTTAAAGTTGACCTATCTACCTTCTTTCCAGAGCATAACCAGGCAATCCCTGCCCGCTACTAATAGGAGAACTGCCTCAGTCGTGCTCAGAAGGATAAACACGCCAGCCCAACCCTCAATGCTGTTTGATGATGGAGAAACACCGAGGCACATCCTCATGAACATCCTGCGGACAGGTATGTATGTGCATGTGCTTGTCTATATGCGCAAATCATGTTACAGCTGTTAGTTTCCCTTTTTAATTTTGTTCATTTGTGATGTGATTCAGAGCCTGTGAATTCTCCTGTGGTTCATGAGAAAGCTGCATCAGAAGAGCCACAGCCATCTTCAGCCAGTGTTACGAGAACGCGTCCTAGGTGAGTTGTGTGTGCGCTAGGGCTGTACAGAATATCATTTTTTGGGCTTTGAAGCTTCGGTGAGAAATATTCGAAGGTATTCGAAGCTTCGCGGAGCAGCTCGACGCAGCAGACTGACATGTTCGTCTGTCCGTCTGTGTCCATCTCCCCCGTTTCATTACCGAAGACAGTGCCGCTGCCACACTACTGTACAACTACGCACCTCTACACACAACAAACAGCAATATCCATCTGAGAATAACTAATAATTATTAATGTTTAATATGAATAATGTTGTGGCATTATTCCTTATTTCATGGGCTATTTTGGGATTTATACATTATTATTACATACTTCTATAAAAAAAAGCGAAGCATTTGAATACTGATATGGAGGTCGAATACCATGGCAACGGTCGAAGCTTTGAAGCATTCGGGTCAGCCCTAGTGTGTACTATGATATTAGTTGTGAGGCATCGACTTTTTATATCATTGTTAGGCCATAACAACATCCAACCTGACTTGCAGTCTCTTCAGCAATATTGACCGTTTGTATGCCACTGGCTAAATTATGTTGTGTATGTATAACAGGTTAATGTTTGCTTGACTTTCAGTATTGAGCTGTCAGGATTGGACTTGCCTGATATAACCTTTGGCGAAGTAGTGAGTACCGCAAAGGGACTGAGCAGGAAGAGGCCACGTCGGAGTCTCAATGTAACAGCTTTTGAAAGGCGTTTTAAAGCCGGAGAAGGTGAGGTTATAGCCATTATTGATAGGCTTCAATGTTTTAATTGGATTTTGTAAAATCCTAAGGATGTTTGGGAGGATGGTGGTGGATGGTGTAGAAACGTATGAGTTATATCAGTAAGCAGTTACCATGTATGTTTTATTGACTAACTTTATGCTTACAGATGTTGAGGAGGAACATGGAGAATCAGTAGACAACCTTTCATCACTTTCTTTGTCAAGGTAAGAAAAACACAATTTCGTGTAGTTTCTTTTTACATGTGAAACATTAGATTGCTGTTTACAGTGTCAATGAGTGAATAGGTAACTATGTGGTCCGTCCAATCTGTTTTGCAGTTCCACTTCTCTGAGTCTAAAAACACCCTTTGTGGATGTTCGGACTGAGAAAAAGGGCCTGCAGAGAAGAGTTTCTAATCGTCGAAAAATCACAGAGGAAGAATTTGGCGCTGCTGTAAATAAAAGGCAGATTGGAGGTGATTATAATGATTGAAATACTCTTCTTGACCTACCAAAAATGTCCTTTTTGTTGTAATCTGCATTCTCACCACTAGATACCGCCAGATTCTACACACTGTTCCTTTAACTTTTTTATTAACCATTTAACCTGTAAAGTGTCAAAAAGAAAGACACCTAAAGTTGGTCTCTTCTGGTGTATATTGTATCTTTAAATGCACATTTTAAATTCCAGCCCTTCTACATTAGCAAGCAGCTGGAAGGAAGCAGATTACTTTTCAGAAGGGAGGAGCAAAGAGTGTAATATATATATAAAAATAGTTGCGCGTTATCTGCAACTGCTATTGTCAGTGTCATCGCTAATGCTTTTTTTTTCTTTTGTGGTTTTCTCTCTCACCCAGGAGCGAGCAGCTTTGTGCAGGTGGAGCGGGGTCTCGGTGAGACCGCCGGCTCTGAGGGCTTCACTTTCAGCCTAAGCAAACTGAGTGAACCTGATATCACGACCGATATCCTCCACTGTAACACGGCTCTTTACGCCCAGCCCGACGCCATGACCTCCAGCTTCTCCATCGTTGCAAATCAGGACAAACCAACGGTGATGGCGTCGCAGCTTCAGCAGAGACAGATGGAGCAGGAGGATCAGATGGTGGCAGAGCAGAGCAAGCTGGGGAGTGAGAAGTCAATTCATGCATTCCCAGCTGAAGAGGAGGCTGAACCTCTGGATGAAGAATGTGTTTCTCAGTCGGAGGAAGATGCGAATGCAGCTGAACCTCAAAAGGAGAAAGAGAAGAGTACAGCTGAAGATGTTGCCTTCATGTCTGAGGAAGAGGAAGGTATAGCTGACACTAGTGTAAAGGATGATGCAGCTGAGTCTGAGGAAGAGGAGAACAGAGTGGAAGCTCACAGAAAGGACAAAGGTGGAGCGGATTCTCACACTGAAGATGATGCTGCAACCAGGTCTCAGTCTGAGGAAGAAGAGGCTGCAGCAGACTCTCAAACCGAAGAAGGTGTGGTTGAATCTCAAACCGAAGAAGAATGTGCTGTTGATCTGCAGACTGAAGAGAGTGTTGCAGCCAGGTCTCAGTCTGAGGAAGAGGAGGTTGCACCAGACTCTCAAACCGAGGAAGAACAAGAAGAAGAAGGACAAGGTGCTGTAGATCTGCAGTCTGAGGAGGATGTTGCAGCCAGGTCTCAGTCTGAGGAAGAGGAGGTTGTACCAGACACTCAAAGCGAGGAAGAGCAAGAAGAAGAAGAAGAAGAAGAAGAAGAAGAAGAAGGACAAGATGCTGTTGATCTGCAGTCTGAGAAGGATGTTACAGCCAGGTCTCAGTCTGAGGAAGAGGAGGATGTTGCAGAATATCAAAGTGACCAAGAGGATCCTGCAGCCAATTCTCAATCTGAGGAAGAGGGTGATTTGGCTGATTCTCAACCTGAAGTTGAGCACGATAGGCAGCCGGAGGAGGAAGATGAAGAGCAGACATCAGAACAGCGGGAACGTGACTTGGAACACGTCAGTCGAAGGTCTCGTCGCTCTGGGGGTGGACTCATTGTGCCGGTCGCAGAAGCAGGTAAGGATGTCAAAACATCTAATTTCTCACTGAGGATCTAAAGGACATGTGTGTAACAATTAAGGGGATCTGTTGGCAGAAATGGAATATGATTATATGATTAATAAGTATGTTTTCTTTATTGTATAATCACCTGAAACTAAGAATTGTTGTGTTTTCGTTACCTTAGAATGAGCCGTTTATATCTACATAGGCAGCGGGTCCTCTCCACGGACAAACTAAGAGCTGGGCTATACGGAGGGAAAAGATTCAGAACATCTAGATGCTGTTCTTTATATATTGCTATTCATCCCGATATTATGGAGGTTTAGAATATCAAGCCTGGTATTATATACATATATTAAATATATTTGACTGAACAATAATTACATATTCAAATATTGCTATGTTTCCCAGCTCAGAAATGCATGTCAAAGTGTTTTAAAGTACTTTTTTAACAACCAAGTGTTGTTGTTTGTATGTAGGTTGGTCTGATGGCAAGTCCAAAGCACACAGCAGCCTGGAAATGGGAAGCCATGAGAGCGGCCAGCTTCATGTTGGGATCCCTGACTTGGCCGAGTCCTCAACCCGTGGACAGACGAATGCTTCGTACACAGAGGCCGAACCTGATGCTGATAAAGAGAACTCCTTTAATCCTCTGGAGGCGACGCATGACTTTGACGACAGCAAGCACCTGAGTGACGATTCACCTGAGGAAGCTGCTGCTGCTCAGGACATGGCTGAACAGGAGGAAGAGTCGGAGGATGAAGAGGATGATGATGAAGAGATTGATGGTCAGTCTCTCTTTTTGTGTGTGTGTGTGTTTTTTTTCTTCTTCTAAATGACAATAAGAGTAACACATGGTTTGTTTTCTAAAATCTTCAGATATCCCAAGCAAGACTCCAGCCTTTGTTAAACAGAAAATCCTTTTTCAGCGGGATCATCAGGCTTCTCCTGCTTTTAAGAATAATCAAGCCAGGTAAGTTGCACTTTCTGCTACACTGAAACATCTAGTCCCTTTTTTGTTTTTAATCATAACAATACATATTAATGTAAACCCAGGTTGATATAACAATGTTCAACTGGAATGTCAGGAGTATAGTTTTGCAGATTTTATTTATCATCTTTTATGTTACTGACAAGTCCTTCTAATATCTGTTATACCAGCAGTAGTACTGGTGAAGGGTTTCCTGCGCCTAAACCAAGGGCGGTGAGACAGAAGAGGAAAGGGCCGGCTAAAAAGGAAGCAGAACTTCCTAAGAGCTACCTGATGGGTGTTTTCAAGCACTTTGCCAAGACGAAGGTCTCTGCAGATGTGTACCCTGTCCTAAAAGAAATGTAAGTAACTATGGCTGTGGAGGTTTTGGGTTTATAGACTGTTGGATCAACAAGTGGGTAGCCTATGCTAATTTTCATTTTGCACTGTAATATGGTGAGGAGGACATCATACTGTAGACACTTGCTTCATTGTATTTCACTTGTCTTTAACAGAATGAATAAATACTTTGACCGGCTGGCGGAGGATTTGGAGACATATGCTGTTCATGCAAAGAGAAAAACCATAGAGGTCGAAGATGCTGAGCTCCTGTTGAAAAGGTAGGCGTGTTATGTGCTTCAATGAGTGTGCACAATGGTTTTAGGACAGCATTTATGACATAGTGAGATAAAAACAAAGACTGAGAAATTTGTTTTATGGTCACAAACAGTGATTGTTTGCCATATCTTGGATCATTGAAATAACATGAATGCCAGTTAACTGTATGACTTCTGCATGCTACATGTAAGGGATAATGCACAACGAGCCAGTCATTGTTGTGAAATAAACCCCAACAGGGCGATGCGAGAGGAGTCTTGTGTCTGAAGGGGTTTATTTCACAACAATGACCCGCTAGCTGTACATTATCCCACTTATTACACGGCTACTTACTTAAGAAATCAATAATTTGACACAAAAACGGTCCGCCTGAGTCTGACAGCAGAACTGCGCCCATAGCAGTCTGTCGGAGAGGACATCGGATACAGCGATCTTTCGAAAAAGTTTTAACAGGTTTAACATAAGGATAAAGTAGAATACATACTGATGTCAGCATTATGTTCATAAAATAACAGACCATGAAAGGAAATATGTATATGTATGTTTCAGGACCTTCTCCTCTCTGAGGCCATCCTTACATAAGAACACTACTTTAGGCGCAACAAAATTCACATGGCGGCTAAATTTGTGACTTTAATCTCAGAGAATTTCTGAGTTTTTTCTTGCAAATTTATGACTTTATAATCTCAGAGAATATCTGATTTTTTTTCTCAGAAATTCATAAAAAAAATTTCTCGGAAATTTACCACTTTGATCTCAGAGAATATCCAAGTCAGTTTTCTTCATACTGGACTTTCAGTTCCAATTTGTCATTTAATTAATCAATTCCACAATCCTCAAACCTACAGTAAGGGTTTTTTTTGGCCACTTGTGGGCATTTCAAGAAGCTATAACCACAACATTGGCATATTATCACTTTATGGAGTTGTTTTGGGGAACGTGTACATGCAGTCATTTGACCCATTGTTGATACAGAATATTTATTAGAGCAGCTTTAATAAAACAAAATAAAATGCTTGTTAAAAACATTTAAAACCACAAGTGCAGCAATCACACATGGTTCCACTTATATGCTTGTTAAATTCTTAACATGTACCTGAGACATCAATTCACAATGAAGATGAGCAAAAATTATAGAGACAGCTTTAATGCTGTCAGACATATAGTATGAAGAAATGAATAAAGTAGCAGAACAGGTAAAAAGACACTGCCACTATAGAATAATACTGACCTCTAGATGGCGAGCTTGAGCTCCATGTTTAGTCTGAAGGAAAGGACCTGTGACTGTGACATGAGCAGCAACCATAAAGAACTCTAATTCTGAAATATCCCTCTATTATGCAACATTCATCCAACAGTACCACATGAAAAAATGTCTGACACTTTACATTAGTTTTCTTACATTTAACTTGACTGGTGTGTTTCTGCACTCTGCAGGCAGGGTTATGTGAATGACAAGGTGCCAGTGGAAGTGCTCATTGAAAAATATCTTCGCATGGACCAGCGCAAGCTCCTGATCCCCATAGCAACCAAAGGAAATGTTGTTATCCCTACCCTTAAAAAGCGGAGATGAATGTCGTATTTACAGCTACATTTCTTTTTTTTGTGTCTGGTTTCATCTCTTGGACTGCAACATATTTTACTCACCCAGCATTTGATTTGGACAAATGACGTCTCCATTTAATGTTAATCAGAATATAGAGGTTTCTGTAAATGTGTAAATATTTGTTGACAAGATTTCAGTTTTATATGTGATGTCTGTATAGCTTTTCTTATCTATATTACTATACTGTGCGGGGTCGAATGTGAGTATATATCTGTATGTAATGCAAGCATTGTGTGGTTGACATCAGTGCTGTATATCATTATCTTTCTTCATTTAGCCTTTTATGCTTTCTGTTCTGATAAAAGACGCTTTGCAGGCATCTAAAATTAACAGATGTTGAAATAAAGTTATCAGTTTCATGTTTCATTGATTAATTGACACATTTTATCTGTATGAAAACTAATGATAATGCAGATGGATGCCATGGGAGTTGTTGTGGAAGCATTTAAATTGTGCATTTACAGAATGATCAGGTAGTTTGCTGGTGTAGTTACAGTATGCCTTTTTTGTATACAGGTCATACTGTCCAGTGCTTCGCCTTTGTCCACTAGATGGGGCAAATTCATTACAACTAACCCTTATCCCAATCAGCTGAATTGGTGTAAACTAATTATTTTAATGACATAAGCGAAGTATCATAGCTAGATTAATGGAAAACCTCACCCGCTCAACATTAGAGGTTAAAGATCTAGAGATTAATTCTACATTTTAATTAATACCTGTTAATCCAGGTACACTGTTAATAATCTAGCAGGGCAGTAACGCATAACAATTGTACATTTTGCGGTAAAAAGCAACACATTTAGCACAGATGTAGGTTTATGTTATGAAAAGATATAGATATCGGGGCGCTGCAAATTTGATCCCTGAGTGCTAAAATGGCCACCAAATAGGTGCTTTATATTCCTAAATGTTGCAGAAAACTGATTTTATGACTCTTGATGATTTCCACAGTGTGTTCAAGCTGATTAGATCAAATGTCAGAAGATCTCAGACATGTTTTTTTCCCTTCTTTATTTTTTTAACAGTGCTTTTTAAAAGCTTTTAACCTGAGAAAAACACAAAAATCAAATAAAAGGAGCATGGTGACTTCAGGGTCTACCTGATATATGCCCAATTAAAAGGTGAAAATTAACATAAATTGCTCCTGTGATCGGATTATGCTTTGTTGTGCTTTTTCTCTCTCCATTCACTCACGTTGCTAGTGAAACAGCTCCCTGCCTGAGGTTACTTTGAGAAAATGAAAAAAAAGCAGATCTTGCCGTTCTATAGTTGTATTAGTTGTCATTCTATCATGAAGACAAGGGGGTGAAGTTTGACCCTGAAGTGACCATGCTCATTTAATTTAATTTTTTGCATTTTTCTCAGGTTAAAAGCTTTTAAACGAAGAAGAAGAAACTTTTATTTGTCATATACCGTACATACAGGTACGGGCTATATGGTCTGTCAGATATAATCATGGATGAAATCAAACCATTCTGAGGCAGAAAAAACCTTTCAGTCACAAGATAGGAGCTGCAATCACTTTTTGGCAGGTGAAAACTATATTTTATGGTTTGTAATGGTCCTTTAAAGGAATTTCAGCATTTAAAAAGGACAGTTAAATTTGACCGCTGCATTTACCCCATCCTAAGTATTTTAGAAGCAGTGGGCTGCTTTAAGCTCCCGGGGAGCAACTTTGGGTTTATTGTCTCGCTCAAGGACACTTTGACACGCAGTACGACCCGCTCTACCCGCTGAGCTACAGCCGTCGCACCCTTAAAAAATAAAGAGGTGAAAAAACACGTCTGTGATCTTCTGACATCTGATCTAATGAGCTTGAACACACCTTGGAAATCATCAAGACTCATAAAATCAGTTTTCTGCAACATTTAGGAAGATAAAGCACCTATTTGGTTGCAATTTTGAAAATGGCGCCATGGGGCCAATTTTGCAGTGCCCCGATATCTAGAGTGGAGTCAGGTAAAATGGGTAAGTGAGCCTGACATAGAAAATGTCACTCATGCCTAATAAGGATGATAAAGCAATTATAAGTTACCTTACAAACAAAGCAAAATGTTGCATGAGCAATGTTTTGACAGGCTTGAACACACCTTGGAAATCATCAAGACTCATAAAATCAGTTTTCTGCGACATTTAGGAATATAAAGCGCCTATTTGGCGGCCAGGGGCCAAATTTGCAGCGCCCTGATATCTATGTCTTTTCATAACATATAAACCTACATCTGTGCCAAAATGTCATTATCCATACAACACAGCCACCCTCACCACTGTCTGAATAATCACCAGGCATACATTATCTTACACTGGCATTTGAAGATTTATATATATAAAAAAAAGATAAAATAAATAGGGTGACTAAGTAGGTGTGAACACAAAAGTAACCAAGGAGCCACCATATATTTTTATATGTATATTTATGGGCAAAGAAAGAACTATTCATAGAAAACTCCTGCCATGTCCAACATCTTGTTTGAATATTTGTTCTGTTGTTTCAAAATGAACAAAAAAAAACCCAATAAATATAATGTTGAAAAAAAAAAAAGATCTTCCAGTCTGCTGATTAAGATTAAGATTGGATTAGTTTTCAATGGTGGTAAAATGAAATACTGGCCCCAGCATCCATGTGAATGAACAATATGGCATAACAGAGCTACAAATAGTTATTAATTTTCACCTCTTACAAAAATGCAAGGAAGACAAGAAATGAATATATAATTTTATTAATGGGCTGTAAAGTTCCTCATGTATTTGGGAATACAGCAGATAACATATACCGTGAAATTATTCAGTTTTTAAGAGAAACTGATTTAGTTAAATTAATCTAGAGTTTTCCTCATTATTATTATTATTATTATTATTATTTATTTATTATTATTTTTCTTATTTTTTATTTTATTTTATTTTGTATTTTGTTTCTGCACAATCTCCTGTTCCACACTCCAGTCCAGTAGATGGCTGTAATGCACCTCTAAGATAAACAACCGCCAATAAACACCAAAGAAGAAAAAGAAGAAGAAGAAGAAGAAGAAGAAGAAGTAAAGCAAATCTGCTGATTAAATTAAGATTGGATTAGTTTTCAATGGTGAAAAAAAATTAAATACTCGCCCCAGCATCCATGTGAATGAACAATATGGCATAACAGAATAATGATTAATTTAATAAATAAATAAATAATAAATAGTTATTAATGTAATAAATAAATAATAAATAGTTATTAATTTAATAAATAAATAATAAATTTCACCTCTTACAAAATGCAATGAAGACAAGAAATGAATATATAATAATATATACCATGTTATTAATGTACTGTGTTGCTCCTCCCAGACAGCAGGGGGCGCTCCTCAGGAGACTCATCATGTCTGCCAGTTTCTCCACAGACAGCTAGCCTCTAGCCTGCGAGCTAACACAACAACAGGAGATCCCGGACAACTAGCGTCACAATCTAACCAACACAAAGGTAAGCCCGTCGGTAAACACAACAGAAAGCACTGATATATAAACGTAAGACTTGAAATCACACCACGAAGTGCCGTATTTTAGTCGCAGTTTTTACCACAATTCCCCCAAAACGACCTTTTTGTTTGGCTCAGCTAACTCAGCTAGCTCGATCAGTTAGCTGGCGTGCTATCTGGGATTATTTATATGTGTTTTAAATGTATCACAACTTGTCTTCAATGTATGGGATTTATTTTCCTGAATGAACATACTGGTGTAGTTAAAGTACAGATCTAATCCAGAGTAGGATAGCATTGATTATCTGTATTAGCAGGTTAACGTTAACTACCTGTCACCGCCTACAGGTAAAGTATGAGGGTAGTTTCACTCCACAACATCCTCTGTTACTATTAAAAGATTAGTAGGTTAACTAAATAGAAACACATTGAATATGGCTAACTGTTATTTAACATTATTATTATATTTAATATATGTTCCCCCAACAAAACATACAACATATTTGTGGTTAATAGAGTCAGGAACAAGTGGAGGCATGTCCTGGGCTGTCATACTTTTTCATTATAGAGACATTTAATGTCCTGTAGTTGATCATTTAATGTCCTGTAGTTGATCATACTGCAGTTGATCATGTAATGTACTGTAGTTGATCATTTAATGAACTGTAGTTGATCATGTAATGTACTGTAGTTGATCATTTAATGTACTGTAGTTGATCATGTAATGTACTGTAGTTGATCATTTAATGTCCTGTAGTTGATCATACTGTAGTTGATCATGTAATGTACTGTAGTTGATCATTTAATGTCCTGTAGTTGATCATTTAATGTCCTGTAGTTGATCATTTAATGTACTGCAGTTGATCATTTAATGTCCTGTAGTTGATCATTTAATGTCCTGTAGTTGATCATTTAATGTCCTGCAGTTGATCATTTAATGTCCTGTAGTTGATCATTTAATGTCCTGTAGTTGATCATTTAATGTCCTGTAGTTGATCATTTAATGTCCTGTAGTTGATCATTTAATGTACTGCAGTTGATCATTTAATGTCCTGTAGTTGATCATTTAATGTACTGCAGTTGATCATTTAATGTCCTGTAGTTGATCATTTAATGTACTGCAGTTGATCATTTAATGTCCTGTAGTTGATCATTTAATGTACTGCAGTTGATCATTTAATGTCCTGTAGTTGATCATTTAATGTACTGTAGTTGATCATTTAATGTCCTGTAGTTGATCATTTAATGTACTGTAGTTGATCATTTAATGTCCTGTAGTTGATCATTTAATGTACTGCAGTTGATCATTTAATGTCCTGTAGTTGATCATTTAATGTACTGCAGTTGATCATTTAATGTCCTGTAGTTGATCATTTAATGTACTGCAGTTGATCATTTAATGTCCTGTAGTTGATCATTTAATGTCCTGTAGTTGATCATTTAATGTCCTGTAGTTGATCATTTAATGTACTGCAGTTGATCATTTAATGTCCTGTAGTTGATCATTTAATGTACTGTAGTTGATCATTTAATGTCCTGTAGTTGATCATTTAATGTACTGCAGTTGATCATTTAATGTCCTGTAGTTGATCATTTAATGTACTGCAGTTGATCATTTAATGTCCTGTAGTTGATCATTTAATGTACTGTAGTTGATCATTTAATGTCCTGTAGTTGATCATTTAATGTACTGCAGTTGACCATTTAATGTCCTGTAGTTGATCATACTGTAGTTGATCATGTAATGTAGTTGATCCTTAGTTGATCATTTAATGTCCTGTAGTTGATCATTTAGTGTCCTGTAGTTCATCATTTAATGTAGTATGTTTAAGTAAGCCTTGTTGTTATGGTCTTGTTTTCTCAAGCTGCCCACAAACCGGTGAGTTGAGCAGCTATCATTTATAATTGTTTGAGTAGAAAGTGATAAAATAGATTGAAGTATGACCCTGAAGGAGTGATTAGTGCTGTCTTCTCAATATTGAGAAGTACATGTGGTATGAATGAGTCACTGGGAAACACAGCAGTGATATCACTTATGATGTCTTCTCACTGAAAGTTGATTTTCTGCATCTGTCATGTTGGTATCCGAGGAAAGATTAAATCAGCAGCAACTGGACTTGGTTTAGGTTCTTGAAGACGTCTCACTTCTCATCCGAAAAGCTTCTTCAGTTCTGGCTGAATGGTAGGGGAACCCAGGAATTGAGCCAGAACTGAAGACGCTTTTCGGATGAGAAGTGAAACGTCTTCAAGAACCTAAACCAAGTCCAGTTGCTGCTGATCTAACCTTTCCTCGGATACCATGACCTGGATGACTGAGAACCTTCACAAACATATGTCATGCTGGTGGTGAGCACAGTAACATTAATATCTTTATGAAGATTAGGATGTCTTGGAGAAGGGTTAATTCAACTTAATACAAAATGTTTAGTTTGTGGTGTTATTAGTGATAACATCATATCGTAATGATTTGTGATTGACCACAAATGTAACCTTTGAGGCGAGGCTTGGCTTATCTTGCTGTACTCGCAGTCTCTACTTGTCTTTTTACTATATTTTTTTGCCTAATATTGAAAGTCAAAGTGCTGCCATGCAGCAGATTTAAAATGGTCCTCAATCTATGTTTTCCCTGAGTCTATCTCTTTGCCTTCCAGATATACTGAGCACACTTAACTCAGTTTAGCTGAGCTCTCCTTTAGTGTCATGATGACTCAAAGTAAAATCCACTGCTTCTGCGCCTTTAGTCCACAGTGTGAAAGAAGAAGTGTAATTTGGAAAACGATGGCTTAAACCAGCAGTAGGCAGAATTTTACTTAACTTATGAGCACGTCTCTGGTAAACACAAGATTTAAAGTAGCAATTGTTAACAATCAGAGTGCTGGGCAGTCACTGTTTTTTATTGTTATTTGATTACTTGCCCCATCCTTGAAGAGCACCTATTTTCTCACGTTAACATTAACAACACAGAGTTTCTTGACACAGTGCAGCACTCCCAATTTTTTCTCGATTTCCTATGACCTAAAGCCCGGGCCACACAGCGCGCATCATGCTCGCGTGACGGCAACGTCGCGTGTTGTTTTTTATTTCGGCGTCCATGTTAACAGGTTAGAGTGGACACACTGCCCGCATGAGACGCACGTCAGACGCACGTCAGACGTGCGTCTATTTTATAGAATAGAAGGCTCGCCTATTTTTCACGCTTGCCGCTTACCTCTCGGCTGCGTCTCCCAGCAGCAACAGACAGTGAAGGTGATCTATTGACAGTATATGAGCAAGATTACTACAGTTTCCATGTCTAGACATCTGTAGAATATGTCACTGACCATCAATATTTTACACTTCCTATCTAGATTTCAAAATAAAAGTCCTCTAGCGTTTTTAGTGCACAGAATCATTCATTCATTAACACAATGCTTTTATTCTGAAATACTCTAAATAAAGCAGTTGTCTGCTTGCAGGTTTCCATCAAGTTAATATAGTACAGGCTTTTAATTATGTAAACACTGTAGTAGTCATAGCAGAAACCCTACATATGCTATACATATAATAGACTGGGTTAATAGGTTATAAGAACATCAGGTGATAGTTGGCAGTATTTTTCCGATGCGCTCTCTCTCTCGCTCTCTCTCTCTCTCTCTCAACAAACACCACGTAACTTTATTGTTCTTTCTTTTAGAGGTGTTATTTAATTTTTTTAAAGATATTTAATAATAATTTTCTTTTTCTAAAGGTTAACAAATAACGAAACTGTTTATTTTGCTTTGTTTTATAATAATAAAAAAAAAAACACTTTACTTATATTTATCATTCTGAAATACTTCAGGTGTTTTTCTCCATCAAGGCGCAGTTCAGCAACAAGGTGGTGAAAAGCTCCAAGTTGCCTGAGATGTCGGAACATCAGCATTTATAATGTAAATTGCTGTCCCGCCCCAGATGTAAATTAAGTCGTTTTCGATAAAAGCCGCAACCTGGAATGCTGTAGAACAGGAACCCGAAACCCCCTGGAAATGTTGTTTAAAACTGTGCCAGTCAAAGTGAAGAGGGATTGCTGTAGGCTCTCTCTTACTACTAATGTATTTATTTATTTTTTTGTATTAATATATAGCCCACAGAAATCCCTCTTCACTGTCAATGAAGAGGGATTTATATATATATATATATATATATATATATATATATAGCCCATAGAAATCCCTCCTCATTGTCAGTGAAGAGGGATTTATATATATATATATATAAATCCCTCTTCACTGACAGAAAAGAGGGATTTATATGGGCTATATATTAATATTTATGTATGAATTTATTTGCTTGTTTTTAATAATATTTACAAATTACCACACAGTTCTTACCCTTTTTTGTCTTAAATAAATATAAATCACATTTATTATGAAGTTAAATGGCCATTAAAAGGCAAACTCTATGTAGAAAGAAAGGGCTGTCAGCAACAGCAAAAACACAGCTGACAGGTAGCTCCGGGACGCTCCCGAGACGTGGGTAACTCGCGTCTAGTGTGAACACCCTAGGTGGGCATGACGCGGCCACGACGTGACGCTGCCGTCACGCGAGCATGATGCGCGCTGTGGGGCCCCGGCGTTAGAGGTCAACAGTCAAGTGTAGCTGTTGGTAAGTTGTGAGCCAGGTGACTGGAGACATTAGATATGCATTGAGGTTCCTCCTCCCTTTAACCTCCCGTGCCTGGCGAAGTGAGGAGGGTTTTAGTGAGGAAGTACAGGGAGGAGGAGAAGCCTGGGTGCTAATGCTTTTTTTGCCCGCTCAAATCCCCTTCAATGTAATTGTGGGTCTGCACAAAGTCGGGGATGAGAGCGAGGCAAGCTGATCGCTGTAGCAAAATCAATAGTTCATACCTCTCTGAGATTGAGTTTTTAGGGAAGGAGGAGCACCATGACCAAGGGCAGAATATGAAATCAGTCCCACAGAGGCCCAACGCGCGCTGTGCAATCGATCCCCAGTCCCTGTACCAATTATAGTTTTAAGGTTTGTCTGTGGCTTACTGCAGTCCTCAAAGACCAAAGCTTTGGAAATAGACATTGTGTTCACTGACACTTCGACACGGGTTGCAATTTTTTCATCCCCCGTGGAAATTGCCGTCTGAAATGCCTCCATACCTCCAGTCTTTAATTTAGAGCAGAGATTGATTTCTTTTTTTTTTTTTTTAGTCGGAGGAGTGAAATGTCAAGAAAAAAGTATTGTGGCCATAACTGCCATCTCATGTATCATATATCTACAGATATACATTCATACATTTTAATTCAATGAGGCTACTTCTCACTAAGATTGCTATGATCGAACAGTTCATAGATTGTTTATCTTTCTTCTACCGTCTCCTAGATTTTGGATAGATTTTTGGTGGATTTAGTTTACAGCCCTTAGCATTTAAATAAAACACAGATAATCAATGTACTGTATATTGGTGATAATAAGTGTACAGATTGTCTGGTGAAAGTTCTGCTGACGAGAATGTATCATGCTTCCTTTGACCTGTGCTGGTGGTAGTTTGTGTTTTGTTTTTGGAAACTGAAGTGACTTTGATCGATCTTCCAGAGTTTGGTCGTTGTAGGTTGTTACCAATTGCAAGTCATGCGAAAGGAGAGAAAAACTTAAAGTTGTAACCTTTAAGATTTCATTCCTGGTTGATTTGGTTACCTGGCTTAGGAGTTAGAGGTGTGTAGCCTACAGTTCACTGTGGCTGCTCCTTCTTGTTCCATTACTCGAGTTGAATGCTTTAAATGTGAAGCAGCAGCAGTAGAAATGTTACGAGCTGCAATGATTAGTCGACTAATCAAATTAGTTGATTGACAGAAAAATAACCGGCAACTATTTTGATAATCAATTAATCTTTCCTTTTTCATGCAAAATGGCAGAAAATCCTGTATTCAGCCTCTCAAATATAGAGATTCCCTGCTTTTCACTGTGTTATATCATATAACTGAATATCTTTGGGTTTTGGTTTGACAAAACAAGACATTTAAAGACATCTCCTTGGACTTTGAGAGACTGGGATGGACATTTTTCACTATTTTCTGACATTTTATAGACCAAACGATTAACCTATTAATCTAGAAAATAGTCGGCAGATTACTCGATAATGAAAATAATCATTATTTGCAGCCCTAGAGATGCTCAGTTTGCATTAGCAGTGACTTAATATTGCACTGACACGTTGTAAAGAGAGTGAGTGGTAAACAGTGAGGCTGTTATCAGCGTAATAAAATTGCACTGAATTACATACATGTATAGTTTTCTTGAGAATCTGCCATGCTTTGGTAGGCAATCTGAATATAGTCCGGGAATGGTGGACTCTGCCAATACCAATAAAAACTTCAATATAGAAAGATAATTACTGAATGTAAATACTTTGAATTGCTATTGCATAGACTGTATATAAGAAGTGGATGTAGGAAACTCATGTTTACAATGTTTACTGAATAATAAATCAAGTGAGAAGTAGGTTCATGTTCTCATAGACTTCTATACAATCAGACTTGTTTTTGCAACCGGAGGAGTCGCCCCCTGCTGGCTATTAGAAAGAATGCAAGTTTAAGGCACTTCCACATTTTGCTTCACTTCTCAGACCCGGAGTTGGCCGCTGAGCTATTGCAGATTATGCAGGATTATAACATAACGATCTATAGCTGATACGTGTTCGGCTATTTCACTACCTACCTGTTCAGAAATCTGTGTGTAGTTCACATCCCAGTCCATGGGCAGTTGAGGTTTAAGCTGTTGTGTGTTGGGACTGTTTCAGTGCAGCGTGCGTCTTCATCATCTGTCCAAGAATCTGTATTTGATTTCTCTCTCATACCTCTGTTTGATTTCCTTTTGTCTCCATCTAACCACAATTTTGTGGCAATTTATCTCTTGGAATGGTTCCACAGACAGTGGCCCATATTTCATTCGCCACCTGTTTTTCCATTTGGCTTCTCTATCGCTTTACTTTTCATTTTCTTTCCCCGTACCCCCTCCCTTTACCTTCGTCTCTGTCCATCTTACCAGCTGCTACTGTTAAAGAATCAAGAAGATTGGTGGGTCTCCATTCATTGGATTTTTTTATAGACAGTCTTGAAACTCGGCTTAACCAAGCTTCAGATATGGATTGTTTTGTGTTGGTGGTAACACAACAGTACTTGCCAACCCTCCCGATTTTCATTGCCCTCTCCCGGTTCCCTCCCGGGGTCACAATTCTCCAGTATTTCTCCCGATTTACAGCAAATTTTCACATTTCTTTTCCTTTTGGTTATTTTAGCCTGTTTCTGGAACTGAACATTGTATATAATCCCTACTGTTTCCACCTGGACGACAATAGAGTGACACCAACTGTAATTTCCCGGCGGAAGAGGGCATTCTATGCTCGCGACACAGCGCAGTTTGAGCTCATGTTTAAGCAGCGCTCGCCGCAGCGCCCAAAGCTGGGCTCTGCTCGATGCACCGAAAAACCACTGTGGCGCGGCGCAAGCCGTTAGAAATAACTTGTTTCAGAGCGCAGTGGTGCCGTTGTCGCGTTGTGTCTTAAAGGACCTTCAGTGAGTGAGAGAAGGAGAGAGAAATGGAGAGTACTAAGAGAAAGAGCTGCTCATGCAGGAGCAAAAATAAATAAAGAATGAATATTAGTTTATTTTGTTATTTTCACTCTTTTAAAGCCACCAGAATGCAGGAAACAAAGTCTCTGAAACTCAAATTTGTAATCATAATTAAGAATTCTCAATTAGCCCAAAACGACCGATTATATGACACACTCAGAATTCTGACAATCAAATAAAATGGGATTTGTGGAGGCTGTAAGTTTGCTGTAGTATTGAAAATTTTTTTATCTCAAGGGTGAAGAAAACATTAGTTCATATCGTTATGCCGCTAATGTCAGTTAAAGTCTGTTGTAAAATGTGTCATGCATTCAGTTTAAAGTCTGTTCAGATGTTTCAGTTCACACGGCCTCTGAGCAGCATCACTGTCAATGTATCACCTCCATTCAGTGTAATCATCAGGAGCAGAGAGCTCAGCTCCCAGCCGTCACTATTTGTTACGCTGCATTTTGACCCAAATTGAATTTATGGATGAAGACATTAAAGGCTCTGGTTGTGAGAGGGAGGTAGAGACGGATGAAGGGTTAGAGGAATGGGCGAAATAGAAAAATACTGGTGGTGAAATAGAAAAAAAGATATTGAACAGTGGAAAAAGAATTGGCCACAGATTAACAGTATGAGGGCCAAGAAAGAAACGGACTAGTATTATATAGGAGTGAAAAACATTGTGAATTGTTCAGCCGCTGACCTTGCAGCAAGATGAAAAAGGCTTATGAATCTGGCATTGTGTCAAGATGGTGTCCAGTCCTGGGTAATGTGTCCTTATCCGCCACAAAAGGTGTAGAAAAGAGGACAATATAATACCTTTATCACATAATTAAGTATTGACACTGACTTTAATGTGTCTGAGGCAAACCACTAGTTTTATCTTACTGCTACTGAAACCATGTCAGCTCCTCTCAAGTGCTATATTGGGAATTATTTTCCTGTATGTGTCTGGGAAAATGATGTCTGTTCATGCTGCTAATATGGGTTTAATAATATATATATTTTTTATAGCAAACCAGATGTGCCATTTTCATGGTGTTATGTCTTCATGCTCCATCATTTACCAAGTGCAATCTAATATGAAAGGCTAGCGCACATTGTGTTTGTTTTACTGATGAGAGGGGGGAAAAGCGAGAGCCTCTTAACACTGCCTAAATGCATTTATTTGGTCTCATTTCTAAAGTATTTAACATGTATGAAAATTAAGTTGTGATTTATCAAATGCTTATATACATGTATATTTGAAATGGCTGGTTTATCTATTCAAGGGTCTAAGAAATGGCAGTAAAATGGTCAGCAACCTTCATTTACACACCGATTCGCTCTTCTCACGGTTTATAGATAGGGCCTTTTGTAAATTGGGTCACGATGGTTTGTCATCAGGAAATAAGTTTGAGAAACACTGGATTAATACACTGTGATGATCTAGCGAATATTTACGGCAGCAGGACTGTGTATGACTCCCTCATATCAGCTATATCAGTCCTTGGCTATACAGGCAAGACATTGTTTGTTTTGGTGTTTTGATGACAATAACAGAAATATAGATATACACCGATCAGCCATAACATTAAGACCACTGACAGGTGAAGGTGAATAACATTGACTACCTCGTTACAATGGCACCTGGCAGTGGGGGGGATATATTAGACAGCAAGTGAACATTTTGAACTTTGTGTTGGAAGCAGAAAAAATGGGCATGCGTAAGGATGTGAGCGACTTTGACAAGGGCCAAATTGTGTTGGCTAGACGACTGGGTCAGAGCATCTCCAAAACTGCAGCTCTTGTGGGATGTTCCCGTTCTGCAGTGGTCAGGACCTACCAAAAGTGGTCCAAGAAAGGAAAACCGGAGAACCGGCGACAGGGCTAAGGCTCATTGATGCACGTGGGGAGCGAAGGCTGGCCCGTGTTGTCCGATCCAATAGAAGAGCAACTGTAGCTCAAATTGCTGAAAAAGTAAATGCTGGTTCCGATAGAAAGGTGTCAGAACACACAGTGCATCACAGTTTGTTGCGTATGGGGCTGCGTAGCCGCAGCCCGGTCAGGGTGCCCTGGCTGTCCTAATGTTATGGCTGATCGGTGTGTATTCATAATATATCACAAGTCTTATCCTTTTAATATGAAGATTTCACATTTGTGGGAGATTTCTTGGTTCCAGTAGATTAAAATGTCGGTCACAAAGCTGCAATGATTAGTGTGATTTTAATGTTTTCTTGTCAACTCTTGTAGTTCAATACAGTTTATTGTTGCCATTTATAAACTGTTAAAATACTGTAGCTCTAGCGCTGTGTTTTCAATGTTTACTTTTACATTTCTTGATAGTTATATTTCACGGCGTCATGGCATCTCCTATAATTTCCATCCAAAGGAACTCTGTATCTAAGAGAAGAAGATAAAAGTCAGAATTTTATATAGTACATTGGATATTTTGTGGCATTAGATGGTCACAAAGAGGCAGGCCTCAGGACTGAATAACCAACATGCAGTATGTGCACATGCTGTTAAAGTTTGTTAGAGTTTGTGTGTATTTAGAGGAGAGAAGTGTGCGTCAGAAATCTGCAGAGCCTTCCTGTGACTGTGTGACTTGAAGGTAATTTGGGAACCTTGTATTTGGCCAGTAGCTCCATCCCCCACCACAGTCCTTGGAGGCAGCTTGTTTATTTACAGTTCATTTTGGAGACTTAATTGCAATTGCAGCGGCTATTGATCTTTAGAACAGGCATGGGCCATCGATCTCCTGCTGTCCCCCAATGGGTCAGGGACAATTCATCTAGCCACAACACCACAAACCTCAATAGCAGGCAGCGGGGCTGCATGAATTAAATGATATTGAATCTTAACTGGATTAATGAAAGACCCAGTGCCTGTGTGTTGCATCACAATGAGCTTTTTTGAAAATGGTTTTCTGTGATTGCCTTCCTCTATGTTAGAAGTGAAATGTGTTTCAGGCTAAACAGGATTTTCAAGGATTTAAATTCTAGTCTGATTAACTAATCATCACACCCATTTTGTCTGTTTCTAGGGGGCGTACTGCTTCCATCTGGCGTGTACTGATGCAGATGGACGTCAGGACTGAACATTGACGAGTGGAAGTGACGGATTCCTTCTCCTCACCCTCTTGCCCCCGACATCTTCTGTCACGCTGGCAATGTCAAGAGTCCCGAGTCCCCCTCCCCCTGCGGAAATGTCCAGCGGGCCCGTGGCCGAGAGCTGGTGTTACACACAGGTAAAAGGACCACCAACACTGTTATCTTTAATCTCAAATAAAATCAGCTCATACTGAACATCTTCTCCCTTGCCAGATCAAAGTGGTGAAGTTCTCTTACATGTGGACCATCAACAACTTCAGCTTCTGTCGTGAGGAGATGGGCGAGGTCATCAAGAGCTCCACCTTCTCTTCTGGGGCCAATGACAAGCTGAAATGGTGGGTGGGCGAGAGAGCTGCTCCGTTTCATTATATTCTAATATCTAGTATAGTCTAACTGCAGTGGACAGGAAGTGGACAGTTGAGAAACATCTAGAAAGTCCCACTCTGTCTGATTACTGACTGTTAGTACTGGCATTCTGTCCGTTGAAGTTATTATTAGGGCTGTCAAGCGATTAAAATATTTAATCATGATTAATCGCACGGTTGTCCATGATTAATCACAACTAATCACACATTTTTTATCTGTTCAAAATGTCCCTTAAAGGGAGATTTGTCAAGTATTTAGTACTCTTATCAACATGGGAGTGGGTAAATATGCTGCTTTATGCAAATGTATGTATGTATATATATATATATATATATATATATATATATATATATATATATATATTTATTATTGGAAATCAGGTAACAACACAAAACAATGACAAATAAGAAACCCTCACAGGTACTGCATTTTAGCATTCAAAATATGCTCAAATCATAACATGGCAAACTGCAGCCCAACAGGCAACGACTGCTATCAGTGTGTCAGTGTGCTGACTTGACTATGACTTGCCCAAAACTGCATGTGATTATCATAAAGTGGGCATGTCTGTAAAGGGGAGACTCGTGGGTACCCATAGAACCCATTTACATTCACATATCTGGAGGTCAGAGGTCAAGGGACCCCTTTGAAAATGGCCATGACAGTTTTTCCTCGCCAAAATTTAATTTGGAGCGTTATTTAGCCTCCTTCGCGACAAGCTAGTATGACATTGTTGGTACCAATGGATTCCTTAGGTTTTCTAGTTTCATAGGATACCAGTATCTTCACTCCAGCTTCAAAAACCGAGCCCGCTACAACCCCTGGAAGATGGATTGTATCAATGCGTTAAAGTAATTAGTGGCGTTAAAACAAATTTGCTTTAAGGCGTTATTATCGCGTTAACTTTGACAGCCCTAACATTTACAAAATAACATTTCTTTCTTTCAATGGTCAGACTTTTTTTTCTTGATGCTCAATAATGAATCAAACAGTAACTACAGTGAAAATATTTAGTTTTGCCCAACAACACTCAGAACACATCCATCTACTCACACAAAAAACAAACACACAAGCAACCACAGCCGACTTCAGAAAATATATTCTAAATTATGGATAAATAAAGTTAAAATTATAGACAACAATGCAGAGGAAATATCTATAATGCACCTTAATAGTAACAGAAAGTCGAGAGATAAAGGTAATAGTAAATTGATAAGTAGGATAGAAAAATAAATAAATAAAATACTACTGATAATAATAATTATATATATATAAAATAAAAAATAGCTACTTGGAGATACTGTAGTGGGTTTCTCAAAAAATGTCAAGAGGTGGAGCCACATCTTGTAAAATGTACCCTCTGTTACTCGGGTAGTATAACAGATTTTGTCTAGATTCATACAGGACATAATGTCTCTAATCCTAAAATAACATTTCACAGCAGAACCTTGTTCATATAATTAGAATTGGTTTCCAGAGGGAAAAGTGCTTGAATGTCACTGACACAGAGATGTATCCAACCATAATAAAAATAAGTAATCTCTTCCTGCATTGGTCTTACAAGCATCTAATAAAGTCATTTTTATAATTAAAATTGTACCATAGCAAACAAAAGCATGAATAGTAGTCTCATCAGGAGTGATTTCCACCAGTAATAATTAATGAATAGATTATTACCTCCCATCCCTTTTACTAGAGATCTTAACTGTTGCACCCTCCACCACCATCAGGTGTTTGCGAGTTAATCCTAAAGGCCTGGATGAGGAGAGCAAAGACTACTTGTCTCTCTACCTGCTGCTGGTCAGCTGTCCGAAGGCCGAGGTGCGCGCCAAGTTCAAATTCTCCATCCTCAACGCCAAGGGAGAGGAGACCAAAGCCATGGGTGAGTCAACCTTTAACTGCAACAGAGACCATGAAAGAGTTTCTAGATGTTTTTAAAATCACACCTTTACCTATACTTAAATTTTTTGTGACTTGTGTGCGTCCCGGCTGTCTGCAGAAAGCCAGAGAGCGTATCGCTTTGTCCAGGGGAAAGACTGGGGCTTTAAAAAGTTCATCCGAAGAGACTTCCTCCTAGATGAGGCCAACGGTCTTCTACCTGACGACAAGCTCACGCTCTTCTGCGAGGTACACTGCCTTGTCCTTGCACCTTTTCTCATTTACAATTCAGTTTTGGAGTATTGCATTTCATTTAATTGTCCCTTCTTCAGGTGAGTGTGGTGCAGGACTCGGTCAACATATCCGGGCAGAACACCATGAACATGGTGAAGGTGCCTGACTGCCGGCTAGCAGATGAGCTGGGGGGCCTGTGGGAGAACTCGCGCTTCACAGACTGCTCCCTGTGTGTGGCTGGACAGGAGTTTCAGGCCCACAAAGCCATCCTGGCAGGTACAGACACGAGTCAGACACACCCCACGTATCTTCTTTGTTCCTCCAGTTTAAACAAATGCTCGACTGTGTGTGTGTGTGTGTGTGTGTGTGTGTGTGTGTGTGTTGCCCTCTGACTGTTGCTTGATCCCACAATTACTCACACATTAACATTTTGTCCTAACATCTCTCCATATCACTGCTTTCAGCACGTTCCCCTGTATTCAGCGCCATGTTTGAGCACGAGATGGAAGAGAGCAAAAAGGTGAGCCCATGGTCCCAAAGCTTTTTTGATTTCTAGGAATAAATTTGTTTTGTTACTCCGTGGCATCAGCTGCTCAGGTTTTTTCCTCGGCTGTGTTGAGGGGTTAAAGTGAGTGAAGGATTGTGTGCTGTCAAACGGCTGCAGCACAGAGCTGTTTGGCGAAACTGAATGATAGCGCACCTGAAATGAAATTGTCCTGCCGTACTTGGGGGTCAGGATTCATCCTTCACTGACAAGGCTGCAGAAGCAGAGAATTGCTTTTTTTCCATCTGCGCACATGTGACTGTAAGAAATGAAATTGCAGGAGAAGCTGCCCAGTTTTTTTTTTTTTTTTTTTAAACCAAGGCCATTTTAGATTTTATGTTGCAAACCTTTTGAAAGATTAAGACGCTTCATTCTCATTAAAATATTTAAAATGTAGAGTAGATTTTGTCTGAAAAGCAATGGAGCATTGTGTGGGATTTGTTGGCAGAAATGGAATATAATATTCATAACTATGGTTTCATTAGTGTATAATCACCTGAAACTAAGAATCGTGTTTCATTAGCTTAGAATGAGCACAAACCCTATACACTTAATTCACACGTCAATATATTTTTTCAAACTGTTGTTTTTGTCATCAGTACTTTCACACAGAACGCACAATATATTTTTCCAGAACAAGACTGTTTTTTCTGAGCTTTCGCACCGTGAATAAAGGCATCAACCAATCACATTGTGCGGAACATACAAATACACTATAGTGTACAACGACACAGAGGCTCCATAGTCTGAACCAAGACGGCAAACTTTATTACTACATCCTTGACAAAGGCAGCCCAGACCAGAGCCACTCCTTCCATTCTTACCTTTCACAGTAAAAGCCTGACACATATATACTGCGTAACTCTTTGCCAGATGCAAATTCACTCAGAGCATTTCACTAAAAGGAAACTAAAATAGCTGACAGTAGTTTAGGCTATACAACAATTTACCTCAGACAGACTGCCAGACGATGTTGCTCTGGGGCAATAGGATCCAGGTAGTTGGTCCTCTGCCATCGCTGCCGGTATGAATAGTTTTGATGAAATAATATATATATATATATATATATATATATATATATATATAAATATATATATATATATATATAATATATATATATATATATATATATAATATATATATAAATATATATAAATGACGAAATATTCGCATGCAAGTATTTTGCATTTTTGTGTTTATTTGTCTCGCAATCACAAGGAATCCTGTCTTTTCAAATTCCAACTAAATTGTGAACTGTCTTTTGCTGCAGGGTTACTTTAAGTGCACATACTTGAATTTGATACTTTTAAACCAGAAGCATCAATCAAGTAGTTTAACTCGGTGTGGTTACTAATGTTTGGTTTAATGCTGCAAGAGTATTTAATTTGTAGTCCTTGTAGTAGTCATAATATAATAACTTATTATGCTATTTAAATAAACAGCATGAATTGACTTCAACAACTGTGTTGAGATTTACAGCCCCATAGATATGTTCTTTCTTATATACCCTAATATAATACTGCATACTCTACATTTCCTAAACATCAGCATTACAAATAACTGTTGTATTTATGGCATAATGCAAAAACTTGATGAGATAATTGGCAGGAATCATACATACTGTAGTTGAGGCTCATGTCATGGTGAAGAGCTTGAATCTAACGTCCTTATTCCTTGTCTCTTTCTGTCAGAACCGTGTGGAGATCAACGATGTGGAGCCGGAGGTTTTCAAAGAGATGATGTGCTTCATTTACACAGACAAGGCTCCCAACCTGGACAAGATGGCTGATGACTTGCTGGCTGCAGCTGACAAAGTAATATAACAATACAACTATACTGAGACAATGTTACTTGATAGATAGAATCTGTTGATTTAGGCTGTTTGACTCTGGGAGTTTTAATTCTACTGATTTTATGGTGTCAATGTCGTTAATACTGCAGTCAGCACCATACTTTACTACAGATCTTAAAGGGCGGGTCCATTATTTTAGGTTATTATATCTTTCTGTAGCTTCCCAGTGATGTTCCTTATGTGTTTAAATCCGAACATTCAAATTTTGGTCAAAGTATGTATTTTTTTTTATTGTCAAAATGCAATTTTCCCAGCAAGCCCTCTTAAAACTTTTTCCCACGTGACGACGCTGCTACATGTACAGTATATATAAATCCTTATAGTCAGTGTATTAACGTTACATACAGTAACTCAGTACTCACTACTGCTGTGTGGTCGCCACGTTAGATCGGATCCGAAAGTCACACAATAACCCAAACAAAGTAACCGATCGATGCAGCGGTAGACCAGCAACTTCTGTGTTCTGCGAGGTAAAATTACTGTTTTTGTGAATGGAGTCTGGTGGCTTTGAAGACAGCAATATAATGGCTTCAGTTCCGTGTTGGAAAGGCCTGCGTACACTTAAACTTAGGTGGCTAAAATACTTTTTTCTGCTGCTCCCGTCCACAGCCGCTTTACCTCGCCATCAGACAGCTCTTTTCGATTGGGGAACTGAAGCTGATATATATATATCACTCTCTTCAAAGCTACCAGACTACATTCACAAAAGCAGTAATTTTACCTTGCAGAATGCGGGAGTATACATACAAGCCCTCTTCAAAAATCTAAACTATCCCTCTCAGTTATTTCCAAACTTAGCACAGCTAACTTTGACTCAGCTAGTTCTAGCGTTCACGTTATTCATAACCTTATTGATTAGCTTACTTTGGTAACCTACGTCGCAGATGGACCCGCCCTTTAATATTGCTGACTTAGTCTTTAATGTGATGAGAGTTGTGTATTATTTTGTTGGCAGCATACACTGTGAGCTTTCAGATATTCCCACAGCTAAAGGTAATAAGATGGATTAAGTGCACAGTATCCACTCAACCAATTAGCCCAGTAAGCCATCGGGATTTCAAAAAACAGTTTGATGATTTCACACTGATCTCACACCTCTATGACACCGAATGAGAGACTGACTTTGAAACACAGTTTCATACTGGATGGTCTTTCTTAGAGGTGGGACATCACAGACTGACGTTTCACAGTCATTTTGAACGCTGAACTGATATTTGCCTGTCACAGCACATGAATACTGATGTAGACCGACGTGTGTGCTGATTTTGTGTCCTCTCTCTGTCAGTATGCTCTGGAGAGACTGAAGGTCATGTGCGAGGACGCGTTGTGCACAAGTCTGTCTGTGGAAAATGCTGCTGAGATCCTCATCCTGGCTGACCTGCACAGCGCCGACCAGCTCAAAACACAGGCTGTCGACTTCATCAACTAGTGAGTCCACACGTCATCACTTATAATCAGGTCTCCAGGACCTTTTCACAGACTCACCGAATCCTCAAGACGTCACTGAACAGTTTTTCTCTGTTGTTGTGTCCATGTCTTCTTTATCTCGGCATCGTTACTGACATTTCCCAGGACTGAGTCCCACCCTCTCGCCTCATCCCCTGGTGTCACAGTTAATTATTTAATTTCACATGTCCCCTCATGGAGTGGTCTGTCTGATATTATTAAACCCTGTCGAGGCTTTTCAGAGGGATCAGGGCAACCTGACTCCTCACTATCTGCTGTCACCTCATCTGTTGACTCAGATGAATGTGTGCTAATAACTCTGAACGTGTGTCTGTACTGATGTTCAGCTCGCACATATTCCTTCAGATTATATTACCCTCCCTCAACTGCAAATGATTCATCATTTATATTTATAGATCTGAAACAGTCAGTCGATTAATCCATTAGTTGATTGACATAAAAAGAATCAGCACCAATTATGAAGACTGATCAAGTCATTTTTTCAAACAAAAATGCCCCAAATTCTCTAGTTCCAGCTTTTCAATTGTGAGGATTTGCTGCTTTTCTTTGTCTTATGTTAGTGATTCCCCTCCGACATGTCACATGATAAATAATAGAGGTTCATGTGAACTTGAAGATTCTCTGTAGGAGCTGGTGGTACGCCAATGCTCTCTCTATTAAAAAATGGTCTGATCTTATGAACATGTGATCATGTAGTCCTCGAATATAAGACGACTCCTACTTTTTTCTAACGTAATTTCTAGAAAGAAATATATATGGCCAATATGGTAATCAAGAAAAGAATCTTCAGATTAATCGATAATGAATGTAGATGCAGTCCTATATATTTATTTCTACCAATCAATTTTCCCTAAATTAAAATTTGTTTTTGTTTCTGTCCTCCAGCCATGCTGCTGAGGTGATGGAGACAGCAGGTTGGAAGTCCATGGTGGCGTCTCATCCACACCTGGTGGCCGAAGCGTACCGCTCCCTGGCTTCAGCCCAGTGCCCTTTCCTCGGACCCCCGCGCAAGCGCCTCAAACAATCTTAACAGCAAGACGTCTACACTCATGCATACACACACACATGCATATACATACAAAGACACACAGATCCCCCCTCACACAGGGACAACCTATCCCCTTGCTGTTACCTACTACACTACCTACAGCCTCCCCCCCCGAATCTCCCCCTTCTGCCCCATCCAAACCTGCTGTATTTAGTCTCTTCTAAAGATGGAGGGAAGACGAAGGAGGAGGAAGAGGAGGTGGAAGAGCGGGGCAGGTGGGCTTGTGAAGTGGATGTTTGTTGTTTTCAAAAAAAAACACAACACCCCTCCCCCTTTTCTCCTCGGCTCTGGCTTAGTGAGGTCGGACATTGTGCTCTTTTCCGTGTGTGAAAGATAAATCCCTCGACATCCTGGTAGTTCCTACTTTGGAATCCGTTCGGGAGGAAGGACTGGACACGACAACTCAAAAAGAGCCAACTGTCTGGAAATTTGGAGGTTTAAAGGACAAGTGCAGATAAATTAAGTCTTTACTGTCTATTTTATCATAGGGCTTCTTTTTGCTCTGTTCTTAGTGTTTGGAGTAGAGCAATCGGAGAAGCCCCCAAACTAATGGACACGTGAGGGACTGAAGAAGAAGAAGAAGAAGTGGGCCTGTTAGTCACAAACTAGAAGTCCCCCCCCCCCCCCCCCCCCCCCCCCCCCCCCCCCCCCTGAGAAAGACAACCAAGGGCTAGTCAAAAAAGCAGATATGGGACAAACTCATCATTAATTCTCCCAAAGAAAGTTGGGAAAACATTGCACTAAAGTCACAGGTCACCCCTCGTCAACCCTTACCAGCAGTAAAGTAGAAATACTGTAGGCAAGCACACATAGAAGCAAGCTTCATGGACTAAAGACCCAGCTGGACCACTAAGAACAAGTACCCTTTAAGAAGATTTATCAGCAAGTGACAGAAACAACACACGTACTCCCGTATAGAAATCTGCTTCATCTGCGTCCGTTTTCATTTTTTAAATAAAAAAACAGCATAGAGAGGATCCAGAAAATAGCAACGCACAACTGGATGTCATTCTTGGGGAAATTATATTTTGTGTGTGGATCCGTCTTTGTAGCCCTTGAGAGAAAAATAAAATCCAAGGTGTCATCGGACAAACCAACCAGGAGACAACAAATGGAGGCGAAAATGCTTTGAAGATAACATTAGGATTCAATCGGGCATGTTAATGTTCTTTTATGATGGATTTGTTTGTTTTTTCCCTCAGAACTGTCATTTCTATTTTTTTCATAGGAATTTGTACAGACACTGGTGTTTTTGAAGCTGTGTAAACAAAAAGCATTTCGAACCGTGAAATTGAAAAACAAAAAAAGCGGACAGGTGTTTTCTTTGCAGGCATGAAGACTGAGGGGAAATGAAATTGAAATGAACACGTTTTAATGTTCAGAATAGACAGAATGTGAAAAAATGCACACCAAGGCAAACCACATGAAATACATTTGAAGTTATCAGTTTTAACCTGGTGGAAAATGATAATTGATAGAAGGAACCGTTGTTTCTTTCCTGTAGATATTGCCGGTTATGAGAAGTGACACTTAGTTGTTGCCATTTTTTGTTCCCAAAAGATTAAACCACAACTATTTTGTATTGAATGCAATGCAAGCTTTGTCTGGTATTTTTGTATGAATTGTGTTTGTATTTATTATATTCAGCTGTCACATAAAACAACTGGCTTCTCATCAGGAATTGATTATGGGACTTCACAGAAACCAATCACACCTAAAGTGAAGACATTTCAGGGAGAAAGACAAGTGTTTTTATGACATTTAGTGTAATACTCAAACTAAATTTTAGAACAGGTTTATGTGGCATAAACCTAATTATGAACAGATCTGGGCGTCTCAGTTTGTTAGCCAGTATAATGTTTGTAGTCATCTCTTCAATCCCTAAATGCTTGCAGATGTAGTTCATTTTTTAGAGCTCTCGGTACTTAGTAACTGTAAGTAACTTTTAACTGGCGTTAATGAACTACATACGTAAATGTACAAGTATTTGCAATGCTCGTCATCGCTGCCACCGTGGTCGGACTCCAGGTAAAATCCGACAAAATCATGCAGGTTTACCAGAAACTACTTCAGCTCAGACTCCAGAGGGGCTTCTGGCAGCGACCAGCCCGCCGCGGACAGACCCAGATCCGGCTTCGCTGCCGCCTTCGACCTGCAGTCGGAGCTCCACGTCTAGCAGCAGCGGCTCCTCCTCTGACCAGGAGCAGAGCTTCGCCTCGCTTCTCCGCCGGTCCTCGCTGGGAGCCAACACTGACACCACGCTGCTGGTGACCCAGGCCGTATTGCTGAAGGGAAGGGAAGCACGGAAGAACCAGAACCAGGACTAAGTGGGACAGACCCTGCTGCAGTAAAATCAGAGGTTTTCTAAAGGGACTGGTGCTCGGAAACGCTACCGCTTTTGTCCACAGGAACCGCCAAAATCAACACAAAATGAAAGTTCCTAGTAGCTTTAATATGTGTCCTCAGTTGTGTTTTAGCACCATCCAAAACATAAACTCCTTCCACTTTTTTCCACTTTTCTTTCTAAAACACAAACACTGGTGTGAGAATTGGACTGACGGACATGCTGTACAGTGGTGGAATGTAATTACATTTGCCCAAAAACTGTACTCGAGCACATATCTGAGGCTTTATTTAAGTATTTCCTTTGCATAATGTATATACTCATACTCTATATGTATTTCTGAGGGAAATGGTTTTTTTTTACTCCACCATATTCATTTGACATCTTGACAGATTAAGATTTTCTATAAAAAAACTACTTGATCTTCTTAAAAATGATGACACTTTGCTATAGATTAATATACTGAATATAAAGTTGTTAAATTTGCTGCACTGTCTTGACAAACTACAACAGTAAAATGCTACTTGCACATGAATGCATCAGTAATTATAATCCAATAATATAATATCTAATAATAGTATGTTTCCCCTAGGATGGAATTGTACCAGCAGAGGTGACTCTTTTGCAATTTTTTTCGCACAGATGTTTTTGCCAAGCGCGTCCGCAGAGTCAGCAACACATGAGGTCACCATTTCTGACAGCTGTCATCAGAAAATGTGACCCCAAATGAGGCAAATATGTGACAGAAAACACAAAACTAAATTGTTTAAAAACATAAATGTGATTTAACATTTTTAATTCAAAGATATATTCACAAAACTCTAAAAGAAAAGTCAAAGATAGGTACAGTGGGGTCACAATTTTCTGACAACAGCCATCAGAAATTGTAAGCTTATGTGTTGCTGGCTCTCTGCAGTTCGGTCACAGATTTCAGTATAACACCAACAACAGTCTCAAGATTTAGGAGAATACAATTTTATTGAACATAATAAATTAACTTGCATAACGACACTGTTGTATTATCAAACAGTGTTCATTTACTTAAATAAAATATCAAAAAAAAAATATCACAGATGAAAATATCTGTGACTCTGAACTTCTACTGGAAGTAAGGCTCAACACAATATATGAGAGAGAATATTTACTATCAATCTCATTATCGTTGTCGCAAAGTTTTACATTCATAATCACAAATTTGCGAGAGTTAAACCTCACTTTATTTTTTTTTAAGAAAGAAATAGAACTATAAATTAAGACAATATTTTCTGCAAAAAAACAAAAAGGCTATTAAAACGGTGAGTTTGTGCTCCCATTTGAATGTTTTTACTTAAGTTATTATTTGTTTATTTATATTAACCCCTGGCATGTTTTTGTGTTTAATTTTACTTTTATTAATTAATTAATTAATTTTATTTTGTTCTTATTTATCCCTTTATTTCCTTCATGTGTATTGTTTACCTATGTGTTGATTTAATTGTTCTTCGTAGAAGTACAAAGTTTATTGGAAAAAAAAATATATTATTATTCACAAGATGAATTTACAAATAATTAGGCAATCATTACAATTACAAAGTTTCTGTCCATGTGGAATACAGTAAAATCAAAGAATTTATTTTTGTATTTTTTATTGTTTTTATTATTTTTATATATTGTTTGGTGAAACTGCAAATGCCTTTTTTTTGCTTCAATCATTGAACTCATCTGGCCTGTATTTGGGAAAGGCGTCCAAAAACAGTCCTGGATCCTTTTGCACAGAACAGATGATAAATGCTATCAAATTGTTTATTTAAACCGGTATGAATATTTTAATACTTATTAAATGTAATACTTTAATAATGTAATAATAATAATTTACTAATAATAATTTAATACTTAAAATAATGTAATACTTAAATTAGGCCATCGATTAACATATCAATTAAGAATCATTCATTTGATCATTGCTCCAAGACAATTAACGACGCTTGTTTTACGACACCCGAGGATTTACGGCACTCGGCGCTCTTGCTAATATCATCCATAAATCATCCTATAATCATCCCACCTGTCCATCATCCTACCTGTCTGTCAGCGACGAACCTGGAAAGGTAAAAGTGAAAACTAAACAGAGGAAAAAAAGGGTGACTCTTTTATTTTGTAGCCAGCAAGGTAACGACAACAAGCATAGCCAACATCAAGAGAGAAGAGGAATGGACTCATATTGGGACGTTATGACCGCTTCAAAGGTAAGGAGTCACCACTTTTTATCTCTCTTGTTTTAAAGCTCTAAGCTACAGAATAGTTTGAAGCATAATTAATAATAAGTTGACATTCTCTCTCAGTCCAAAAGTCAAAATTTATTGAAAAAAAGAAAGATGTAATCATTTCCAAAATTCACAACATGTTTTTATCCAACGTCTGCTTCAATCCATATTTGTTGGCATTTAGCCTTTCAAAAACAACATTTTCACTGGATTTGCTTGTAATAGACAAAAGGTACAGGGTGGTCTAGCAGAAGTCCACACCACATAAACTACATTGATATAACCACAATGACACAATATTTTCCCCCATTTTTTTAATTTTTTATTAAAGGCTATTTGATGTGTTTCTGTCCCAACATGTACACTTTAAAGGGACTGTTTGTAAGAATCAGAAATGCTTGTGAACAGCGACACCTGTGGCCCTTAAGTCAACGAAAGTCAGCGTCGGGCTCGCGCTTGTGCTCGTATAATAAACATGTATAATAAACTGTAATTGTTTTGTGAGGAATGCATCTTATGTGTGTAAACCAATCCTTTGGTCAATAATTGTATTGTAGTGTAGTGTAATATAATATAATAATGTCAGGAAGGGTAATATTAGTGTTCTGTGTCACTTCTGGAAAGTGGCATTGGTTTAACCAGTGAAGATCAGTGAAGATCTGAACCACTTCCTGAACCAGTCACGCGGTATGGCCGGGCAGCGAGGCTTCGGACGTCACCACTTTTTTATCTCTCTTGTTTTAGGGCTGTAAGCTACTGAAATAGTTTGAAGCATAATTAATAATAAGTTCTCTCTCAGTCCAAAAGTCAAAATTTATTGAAAATAGATAGATGTAATCATTTCCAAAATTCACAACAAATTTTTATCCAACGAAATAGTCTGCTTCAATCCATATTTGTTGGCATTTAGCCTTTCAAAAACAACATTTTAACTGGGAACAGATGGTCTAGCAGCAGTCCACACCACATAAACTACATTGATATAACCACAATGACACAATATTTTTCCCCATTTTTTATTTTTTATTATAGGCTATTTGATGTGTTTCTGTCCCAACATGTACACTTTCAATTTAAAGGGACTGTTTGTAAGAATCAGAAATGCTTGTTAACAGCGACACCTGTGGCCGTTAGGTCAACGAAAGTCAGCGTCGGGTTCGCGCTTGTGCTCGCTCTACATAGACATGAACGAGCATCGCTCAAAACAGTGAGGCCACACACGTCAGCTAAAACCACAATATCACTCTATATTTAACCTGCTTGGCAGTAATGTTAGCTGACCAGACGAAGGTCTCTCCATGAATCACTGCTGATCCTAGTGTTGGCTTTTAGATATTCTCAGAGCTACGAAGTCTTCTGCAGTGTGTAGTGTGCGCGCATGCACGTGAGGTGGAGCGAGCTGAGTGAAGGCAAGCAGGCAGCGGAGCAGAGTACAGCAGAGACTCCGGCCCTGGAGACCAAAGCTACGGTCTCCCCTGCGTCCTCCGACCGCTGCCAACACTGTTTTGCAAGACGGGCTTCAATAGATATAACTTTTTGGTGCTTCCATGTAGTTTGTGTTGGAGTCTTGTCTGAACAGCGTAGCCACAGCATAGCAATACGCGAGCGCGCATGGGACACCGAACCAGGTGATTTATACGTGTAAGAAGTTACAAACAGTCCCTTTAACTGAGAAAAGGTAAAAAGAAGATTTAAAAACCTCATCATACAATTTCGTAGGTTTTTATCTTTGTCTTAAAACCACTAGTGGGGCAGCTAAGCCGAAATATTAATGACAATTGTGCATTTTGCGATAAAAGCATATCTATATCTATAAAGATATCTATATCTTTTCATAACATATACACCTGCATCTGTGCCAAATGTGTTGCTTTTATTGCGAAATGCACAATTGTTATGCTTAACTGACCTGCTACACCTCCATCATAGCAGAGGGGCACATCCTGACAGCAGGGGATGTTACAGTCAGATACTGTTCCCCCTGTGTTCAATATGTAAAGAAGCTCACAAATTTGTCAAACTCATACTGCTGACTCCCACAACAGGTAAGTCCTGTGATTTTCTGTCTGCTATTCCCAAATCAATGTGTCCATCATAGCAGGAGGAACACATCCTGACTTAAAATAAAAAAAGACTTGATCTTTAACTGTATGGTATACTTGGTGTAACATTTAAGGGATAATGTACAGCGAGCCGGTCATTGTTGTGAAAGAAACCCCGACAGGGTGATGCTGAACATTACCTAGCTCCAGCCCCTCATTTACAATGATTTTCTGCTTTTAGTTGTCTTCTGTGATAGTAAAGGTTGTGAGGAGATTTTCTCACAACTTTGTCATTTCATAAAACCAAACAATTAATCAATTTACTAATTGATTAATCGTGAAAAATAATTGTCACATCAATCGATAATGAAAATAATAGTTGCAGCCCTAATTATATGCATTTCATAAAACCAGTCTAATATAACTCTTGTAGTCTACAACAAGCAAGATATTGCACTAAAAACATATAAATTGCTTTAAAGGTGCTAAATACGGGATTGGGAGCATTTCTGTTGCCTCTCAACAGCTCTCAACATGGCGACAGTGAGCCGGTGGCTCGCAGCTAACTGTGCTCCTTGCTGCTCACACTGGATTTCTCTTTGTGGATTTATTGAAATATTATTCCACTAGTGTCCTTGACTTCCGGTTAACCTGTGGGCAGGTAGGCTCCTGGATTCTGGTAGCTGTAGTCTGGACACACTTTTTGAACCAGTCTGTAGTCAGTGCTGTAGAAAGACACGTAGATGCAGATGACCTGGAAAGGTTTGGAGCACATCCAGGTGACGTGGCTCTGAGTCTGCTCCTGAGCACACGTCTTGGATGGGTCATAGTTGCACAGCATCACCTTTTTGTTGCGTTCCGTCCTCTCATAGTCCACCCTGCAGTTGAAGGTCTTTGAGTCTTTGGGGTTGACCACGCTTTGGCGCTCCAGATCAAACTCCACCTCTTTCATTGGTGGGACGAGGCTGACGGACACGTTGCCCACACCTGTGGAGTTATGGCGGAAGTAGACTCCGAGAGAGCCGTTCCCGTGATCCACGATCTTACCCATTATCAGCAAATTCAGTTTGACGGTTTTGATGTTTGAGTAAAAGTCCCCCCAGTTGAACGTCCTGGAGAATTTAGATGTTCCATGAACTTTCATAATGGGACGAAGCTTTATCTTTAAGGACGGGTTGGAGTGTGACTGGGAGTTTGCTCCAAGTATTTCCAGAAGTCCCTGCTTTGAAAGAGGAATAAAAGGACTGATGGGTAGTTTGGTGTTTGGAATCAAACTCCTAGTTTGGAGCGCCCAGTCTTTCTGTGAAGAAGGGTCTTGGCTTCTGTTGAGTTCAGGTGATGCTCTCTTGCTGAAGGCGAAGTTGGCATGATGTTGCCCAAGAACCAACTAGACAGAAATTCAGGAGAGAAATTTGGACATTTAGTACCAGTGGAAATAAATCAATAAGTATGTTCAGGGATCCAGTTAATACTCACTCTATTTATCTAAGAATATATATGTTATGTTAAACCACTTCCAAAAACCTGTGATATAAAAAAAATCAAAGTCAGTAACTAAGAAAGAATGCTGTGAAAATAGAAATTCTGTTGAAAAATTCTCAACTAATGTAGATGCATTCAAAATGTGATGGATTTTTACAAAGTATTGACATAAAACAAGTAGGGCTATCAATCATTTAAAATCTTTTATCGTGATTAATTGCATGATTGTTAATGATTAATCGCAAATGAATTTATCTGTTCAAAATGTACATTAAAGGGAGATTTGTCCAGTATTTAATACTCTTATCAACATACAGTAGGAGTGGGCAAATATGCTTGATTTATGCAAATGTATGTATATATTTATTTATTATTGGAAATCAATTAGCAACACAAAACAATGACAAATATTGTCCAGAAACCCTCACAGGTACTGCATTTAGCATAAAACATATGCTCAAATCATAACATGGCAAACTGCAGCCCAACAGGCAACAACAGCTGTCAGTGTGTCAGTGTGCTGACTTGACTATGACTTGCCCTAAAATGCATGTGATAATCATAAAGTGGGCATGTCTGTAAAGGGGAGACTCGTGGGTACCCATAGAACCCATTTTCATTCACATATCTTGAGGTCAGACATGAAGGGACCTTTGAAAATGTCCATGACAGTTTTTCCTCGCCAAATGTAGTGCAAATTTGGAGCGTTATTTAGTCTTCTTCGCAACGAGCTAGTATGACATGGTTGGTACCAATGGATTCCTTAGGTTAACAAGTATTGACATACTTGAGCATAAAAAAGTGCTTATTGTGAAGATGGTACCTTTTTAAATTAGGGCTGCAACTAACGATTATTTTCATTGTCGAATAATCCTTTGAGTATTTTCTCAATTAATTGATTAGTTGTTTAGTCTAAAAAATGTCAGAAAACTTTGAAAAATGTGTTTCCTAGAAAGCCAGCAAGATGACGTCCTCAAATGTCTTATTTTGTCCACAACTCAAAGATATTCAGTTTACTGTCATAGAGGAGTAAATAAACCAGAAAATGTTCACATTTAAGAAGCTGGAATCAGAGAATTTTTACTTTCTTTTCTTAAAAGATTAATTAAACCGATTAATCGATTATCAAAATAGTTGGCGATTAGTTTAATAGTTTACAACTAATCCATTAATTGTTGCAGCTCTATTTTGAATGATGATGCAATAGCCTATAAGATGCATTTTTAATCTTGTAGGTGATCTAACTACACTCACATTCTGGCTATTCTGACCCACAATCCTCTGCGCAGTGGATATATGAGCAAGAGAGTCAAAGTTCAAGGCACAATGTTATGACGAAGTAGTAGGGCTGGGCAATATGACGATAGATATTGTCAAAACGGCTATCGTATATATTTTTTTATATATTTTTTCTTTATCGTTTCTATCGCGATATAGGCAAGGCCTATATTCATATAGTTTTTTCTACAATTTCACTTAAAACTGTTATGTTCATTTTGCACTCAAGTTCTTAAAATGAGAATATATTTATTTTATGTACTCTTCATTTATAAAGTATTTAATTCCTGCTATATCGTGATATTTATCGTTATCAAGATATGAAATGACCTATATCGTGAAAGAAGATTTTGGGGATATTGCCCTACAAAGCAGTATTTCCCAATTGTATGCATATTGCATGCAACAATACGTACTTTGTAAGGGCAGCTGCAGTATGTTAAAAGTAAAAATACTGTTGTTAGATTAAACTCTAAAAATGCATCATATTTAATTAGAATATAGTGTATTTTGGCATGTAAAACAAAACAAAATAACTAATCATTTTACAGAGGTATATGGTGGCATAAAAAAATATTATTTTTATTTAAAATATAGCTGAAAAATTACAAAAGAGAAGTGTCAGTGGCTGACAACTACACTTCTCGAGTACTTTGCTACTTTCAATCTGCTTGCTGAATTTGTTCTACTTCTAGTCTAGTTCTTGTACTTACCAAACAAAAGGTACCTTCCAGAAGTATCCAAACAAAGCACTGCCGGGCGTACATTTCCATATTGCAGAAATTCCTGTCTTCAGATCCATCCACTCTCACCTGCACTTTATTCAGGTTAAGTTTTGAAAGTCCATGTTGAACAGCTGCATCCACATGAAATGCTGGTAGAGACACCAGCAGGAAACCGTCTGTGTGCTGCAGCTTCCACTCACACACACTGGGAGGCTTTGTCAGAACTCAAGGTTTTTAACACTCAGTTTTGCTGTGTCTGCCCTCTCTCTCTCTCTCTCACCCACCCAATCACACACACACATACCCTTTTCTTTAAGGACACGCAGTGTTAACAGTATCACCCTGGATGTCCTGCCTGTACTCCTCATCTCCTTCTCTCTGTCACTAAAAATGTCTTGCACCATGTTCTGGGTGATGAAATAATTCAATTGACACTTTTTGAAATGAAAATTTATTTTGATTCACATGAGGCAACCTCATCCAAGACAATGTGATACTGCCACCCTGTGGCCAGATAGCAAACTGTAGACTGGGCTGAAATAGAGCAGCCAAATTAGATGGAAAAATCCCATTATAAACTACATTATGATTTAATCCCCTGAAAACTTGATTTCAAATCTTAAGATTCTTCTATATTCATGAGATTCCTCTATATTCATGATTAAAGCAAAAAATATAATACTACTATAAGATTATGATTTTTTGGGGGGCTTTTTTATTTATTTATTACGCACTAAACCAGCCTAAAAATGTCATGTAAAATGTCTTATTATAGTATGTCATTAAAAAAGTCATAAAAACCTCATAGTATAGTATGTCATAAAAATGTTATTAAAAAAAATCATAATATAGTATGTCATCAAAATGTCATAAAATATCATAATATAGTATTTCATAAAAAATGGCATTAAAAAGTCATAATATAGTATGTCATCAAAAATGCCATAACATGTCATAGTATTGTATACCATAAAAAAATCATAGTATACCTCTGTAGTATACTATGTCATAAAAAAAGTATAGTATATCATGAAAAAGAAATGTATGTTATAAAAAAGTCATACTGTGCCCTCCAGTACCCAAACCACCATACTATTTAGTACGCCAGAAAAAGTTTTAGAATGTCCCAATGCATAGTATGTCAAGTAGTATGCCAGAAATACCAGGATGTTCTGCTACATCCGGTAGCATTTTGCAGTATGCAAGCCAGCATACTTTTCTGGCTATTCTGACCCACAATCCTCTTGGTAGAGGATATATGAGCAAGGTTATGACGAAGTAGTAGAGCTGGGCAATATGATGATATATCCTCAAAATGATATAGAAATGTATATATTTTTCTATATTGCGATATAGGCTATCTATATTTATTTATTTTTTCTCATAATTTCACTTACAACTGTTATGTTCATTTTACACATTTTGCAACTTTAAGTTCTTAAAATAAGAAAATACTTATTTTACGTACTCTTCATTTGTAAAGTATTTAATTCACTCCGGAGTATCAAAAAATTCCCTGTGTGGCTATTTCATATAGACTATTTATTTATTGAATTACCAGAAAACGTGCTATATCGTGATATAAACTGGAAAAACAAAGTTTGGAAACTTGTGTTTGGTCGATTATTTCTCTGTTGTTACAATGCTAATGGTCATTGTATTTTACATCATTGGAAAGCCTGTTTATTTACCTTCGCAATGATGTCCAACTTGTAAGGATCATGCATTTGTGGGATAAGCAGCACAGCTGATTATGTGGGTAGCACCCAAAAATTTTACCAAAATGCTCCGTCAATGGTAAACAGTGTATTCTCCTGCTGGTGTTGACTCTTGTTTTGAGTTGTTTGGTGGATTGGATGATTGAACTCTCTTTCAGTAACAAGGAACAAACAAGACATATTGGCTATTTTACACTTTATTCATTTAATACACCGTCAGGAGCCTCAGTAGCGGTGGAAGATCCATACGCAGCCACAACAGCCTGGCACCTCCTCCTCATGCTGGTCACCAACCTGGTCACACGTTGCTGTGGGATGGCGTTCCATTCCTCAACCAGGATTTGTTGCAGGTCAGCCAACGAGGTTGTGTTGGTCACTCTAACACGTACAGCACGCCCAAGCTGATCCTACAAGTGTTGAATTGGGTTGAGGTCTGGACTCTTGGCAGGCCGTTCCATTCTCTCTACTCCCACATTGTGGAGGTAGTCTGTGATAACCCTGGCTCTGTGGGGGGTGAGCATTGTTTCTTGGAGGATGAAGATAGGTGCCAGATTGTGGAGATATGGGATCGCCACTGGCTGCAGAATCTCATCCCGATATCTCACTGCATTGAGATGGCCTTCAATGATGACAAGCCTTGTTTTGCCAGTGAGGGAGATGCCGCCCCACACCATGACACTGCCCCCACCAAAAGCTGTTACTCCATCGGTTCAACAATCAGCATAGCGTTCTCCACATCGTCTCCATACTTTGACCCTGCCATCCGACTTTGGCAGACAGAACCTGGACTCATCACTGAACATGACATTCCCCCACATGTTCAGGTTCCATTGTCTGTGTTGTCGACACCAGCGCCAACGGGCCTGAAGGTGAAAGGCAGTCATTGCAGGCTTCCTGGTAGCCTTATGAGAATACACTGTTTACCATTGGCAGAGCATTTTGGCACATTTTTCTTGGGTGCTACCCACATAATCAGCTGTGCTGCTCATCCCACAAATGCATGATCCTTACAAGTTGGACATCATTGCGAAGGTAAATAAACAGGCTTTCGAACGATGTAAAATACAATGACCATTAGCATTGTAACAACAGAGAAATAATCGACCAAACACAAGTTTCCAAACTTTGTTTTTCCAGTATATATCGTTATCAAAATATGAAATTACCTATATTGTGATAGAAGACTTTGGCCATATCGGCCAGCCCCACGAAGTAGTATGCAATTGTATGCATACTGCACTATGTACTGCTCAGACCTGGCATTAACATGCGTTCTGAGTGATCCAAACCCAAGTGGACAGCTTTAAAGATATAATATGCAACAATTTCCTAAAAAACTATGTATAGATTGATACCAAATCCCTCTCAATCATCACTTATGACTCACTAGCAGTGTGTGGTGATGTCTGTTTCTGTAGAGACCTTGCAGCCCTCTGCCTGTATTTTTTCTTTTCTTATTATTTTGATTTATTCGGGATGCTTCTGAGCGTCTGCAAACAGCCTTAAGGCCCCACGTGGGTGTGTAACCCCCAGCCAATAACAGTGTGCTGGATCTGCAGCCCGTTCAGGTGGTCAGATATCGCCGCTTTGTCACGCCCCTCTGCTTCTGATACGGAGGAACTTCCTCTGTTGGATGCTCTGCGGCCGTATTTGACGGATGAGAACGGGTTTGTTGCATCGCTGTGAGTTCCCCTGTTCCTCTGTCTCTCCTCTGTTGTATGCTGCTATCGGTGTGTCAGCCTGCCTTTTCGGCTGCCTTCATTCAAAATCCGGCAACTCGGCACCTTCCCGCAGGGTTGAGCGGAGGTGTGCGGAGTTAGTTGTGTGTTTATTTGTGTTTTAGAAGGTAACCACTGTGAAACAATCAGAAAATAACGTTTTATTTCTCTGATTCACTGCTTTGTTCTTACAAACAGAGCCGCTCTCTCTCTCTCTCTCTCTCTCTCTCTCTCTCCATAGCTCACTTGACCACCGCTGCTCTCTCTCTGCTGTCCAGCAACCGTCTATGAGAGCCGGCTGTCAATCACTCGCAAACTCCGACTAAACGGTCAAACTAGGCTGATCAAATATTAATCAATATTATGTTACGTTAATGCCTACTTCTCGCCTAAAATGTTTTCAGAATCATCTTGTAGTGTACTGTTTAGCTGTAAAATGAGAACGTTTTTGACCCGGCAGCCATGTTTAGATCTCTTCAGGGAATACCAAGCACCACTCACATGACCGGAGCACAGCCAATAGGAACGCTCTCTCTCTGAAATTACATGTGATTGGTCAAAGTCTTCCGTCGTGGGCTAGATTTTCTAAAGCCTGAAAACAGAGCCATGAGGAGGTGCAGAAGTCTAGTTATTTCTCAGAGCACTTGAATTACAATATGCTTAAAGGTTATTTTGGAATTTTAGCCCAACGATACCAAAAATATACTGCCTACTGCCACTTTAAGTACGTCTGTTCCCGCCTGGTATTAGAATGCGTCTCCACATGCGTCTTGAGTGACCACTTGTGATCGGATCTCACTTCCCCGCTCTATATGCAAATAAACACGTAGTAAACACGTGGCTAATACAGCAGACATTGTGACGTAATATTACATGAATGTTAGTAGTAATATCCTATATATTCGTGAATTTGTGTACATTTTATTAACATCAAAATAAAAGGTTATTGTATTCCATGACGCCGGCACCGCTGCCTTTGCCCGGCAACAGCGGGGTACAGAGCTTGGGAGATTTGGGGATGAGAGGGAGAGAGAGCGGGCAGGTGTCAGCTCCGTGCAAAGCACCGGAACAAAAACACAGACACATCTCTGACAGTATGATAATAATGCACTTTGAGTGCAAAGTCTGTAGATATGTAGCCTATAGTTAAGATATATTTTAACAAAATACAGTTGTACCGACAGAATACAGTAGAGCACGGAAGCCGTTTCCATGCTGCGAGGCAGACAAGCACTCGAGTTTGCCTGTCTATTCACATGAGGAGCGGATCTCAGCGGGACGTCAGTTGAGTATGTGGTCATTCGATGTGGCCCAGGACACATTCGCTTACATACAGCTAAAAGAATGTGGTCATATGTGGCCCAGACCACCTCTGAATGTGGTCTGAGCGATCGGATCTCAATGCTTCCTCAATTCATCTTGAGTGCGTTCACACCTGTACTTAGAGCTGTCCACTGGTGATCCGATCACTCAGGACGCATGTTAATACTAGGTCTGAACAGGGCCATAGGGTCAAAGTGAACGGGGCCCAGTGAGGCAGCATATGTCCAGATTGTTGTGCTATGCCACCAGCATTTCTGTTAATCACATAACCACCAGCTAGATATGCCGTTCTGCGTGATGCATCGTTTTTGTTGTGACTAATTGGCCCTATACCAATAGCCGCAGTGGTAAATGGAACGCTACAAGGTGTTCTTGATGCACATACCTTCACTTGCTTCTTCCATCTTGCAGCAGACACTTCATCATTTTAAAACATTCTTTGCAGGGTGTGTGCAGGTACGTGGGTGCAAAGTATTACATATTGTGGCACTGAACCAATGGAAACGTGTAAGGTATAATTTAAATGTACTCGTCCCCAGGGACCTACATGCCACCGGCACCACCGCCTTTTCCTGGCAACAGAGGGTACAGAGCTTCAGAGAGCCGGGGATGAGAGAGACAGAGAGCAAGTGAGTGCGTCAGCTTCGTGCAAAACACTGGAACAAAAACACACACATCTCCGACTGTATGATAATAATGCACTTCGAGTGCCTAGTCTGAAGGGGTGTGCAGGTACGTGGGTGCGAAGTGTTACATATTGTGGCACTGAACCAGCAGGAAGGTGTAAGGTAGAATTTAATCCATTCATGTGCTGTAGACTCACATATACCTGGTTAATCTCCCGCCTCCCCGCCGTCTGCCTTTGCTCGTGGCTCATGTTGCAGGTCTTGTCTTTCTCTGACTCAGTTTCTTGGGTCAGAGTTACGGTAAGGAAGCGTATTAAAAGATGATCAAATGTCCAATTCAGGACAAGGTTGAGCGAACGTTCAGCACTGTTGGCTGTTACCGAATGAACCTAAAGCTCTGCATCACTGAGAAACAGGCAAACATTTGGATTAAATCTCTTGGTGTGTTACAGTCAAAACTGACCGTGTTTCCTGATTACCATAAGCTTTCATGAAACCCTTCAACACTAGATACTCAAACACATAGTTAAAGATTACCATTTCATAGCCAGTACATCATAAGTTTAATGTAATAGTTTGGCAACCTGTTGTTAAGCAGTTACAGATAATGGATGGATGGATAAGCATGTACAGACGCACAACAGATGTAATAATAAACTTGGTAACACTCTTATTTAGTATCTTGTTTCAACAGTAGTATATACTTTACTTCTAATATGTGTTTTATCTGCTCTATTAGTTTATTTTATTTGTTATTTTAATCTTATTTTATATTATGTTATTGTTGGGTATTTTTTTCTTTTCATTCTCTTTAGTAACCTGATGTTATTTAATCTTTATTGTGCTAAATTGCTTTTATAATAATGATAATTATTATGATTATATACTAGGGAGTTTTGGTCATTAAAAAAGTCCTCTTGTTGTCACTGTAGTCTATTTTGGGCTCATTTATACAAAAAGCTCAACTTTTTAAAGGTGCTTTATACGATATCCAGAGCATTAATATAGCAGCAAACAACTGTTGTCTATGTAAAGATATAGAGGAGTAATTTCTAGCTGAGCAGAGAATGAAGTCACTCTGTGTGTGTTGTAATCAGAGCTTCTCTGTGCTTTATTGACATAGTGGGGTTGGCAGCACGTGCTTTTAGTGCATGTTAGTGCATGTGAGCGAGCCCTACTGGCTAGCCGACGACCGCCTCTTAAGGCAGTTACGGCTGAAAGTGCCATCCCGACCGACGGCGTCATTGCGGAAGCGTAGCACCCACCCTCCGGTTCCCTCTCAGGTTAGCACTCTTAGCTCTATCAGCAGTGTTGCTGTTGTTTTCACTGTTGGCGCTGTTAGCACCGTTAGCTGCGAGCCGCCGGCTCATCCGTCGGCTCATCCGTCGGCTCATCCCTCGCCATGTTGAGAGCAGTGCAAAGGCAATAGAAATGCTCCCAATCTCGCATTTGGCACCTTTTACTGAATGATGCATATAAACAGTAAATTCTGTGGGAGCCAATATGGGTATTTCCTTTTGAAAGACTAGTTTACATCTTGTGGGTATTGGTACGTTAACATGTTGGTGATGGGTCATGCCACATAATCAAATAATAAGTAGACACAGGTGGGTAGTCTCAGTGTGTTTGGACCACGAGATGAAATGGTTCTTAATGCAAAAAACTAACACAATTAAGCGACACAAAAAAATAAGCTAGATTCTAAATATTGCACAAATACGAACACAGCTAAAGAAACTACAATCTATAACTACAGCAAAACGGAAGAAACAAGTGACCGAGGATAACCTAAATGTATGCACCTCGTAGCACCATGTAGCGTTCCATTAACCACTGCAGCTATTGGTATAGGGCCAATTAGTCACAACAAAAATTATGCATCACGCAGAATGGCATGTCCAGCTGGTGGTTTTGGCAATAACAAAATTATATATACATAGTACCAATTATAAAGTGTGTGCCACACCTGTGCCACCAGCATCGATGCCACTAATAAGCAGGTTTGCTCTGAGGGAAGTTTCTGTGATGACGGTGAAGGTGTCATCATAAATCACATCCTAGTAAATAATGTTTTCAGTTTGAAATGCATCTATTATGTTCACACAGAATTAGATATAGCAGAATGCTAGATGCTACTCCAAGCTAAGTTACTACAGTACTAAGTGTGTAATAAAGTGTGCGACAAAACAACAAATATCAGTATAAATAAATACACTTTCAGTTGAGTAGACCATGTGCAGTCAAAATATGATTTACTCTCGTTTGACTCTACTTTTGTAAACCAGGTAGGTTAAATAACAGCAATAATTCTCAGTATAATGCGACACAATTCAACAGCACCACAAACTACATCCTTTAATAATAAATGCCTCTCTAAAACAATATTAACAAAAAATGAAAACTTTGATTCAAGGTCGGACTGTTTTATTAGACTATTAGTTTTAGCTAGGTGTGCCTAATAAACTGGCAACTGGGTGTATGTGTGGTTGTGGTATGTGTCTTTGAACACATTTTATTTATTTTATTTTACCTTTTTTTAACCAGATAAGTAAATTGAGAACCAATTCTCATTTTCAATGACAAACTGGCCAAGAGGCAGCCACAGAAGGTGAGTCGATACTAGGCCTGCACGATATGAGGAAAATCTGCGATGTGCGATAACATTGTTCAATATTGCGATGACAATATGATTTGCGTTAAGTAGACAAATATTGAAGTGTGCATATTAGCTATACTTATGCATATATTGTATATATAACTAGGCTAGGCTGTGGTTTCCAGAGCAGCAACAGTAATGTTTACAACAGCAAAGTCACCATATAAACTCATTAATATCTCACTGAAACAATTTAAAATGTTAATAAAGTAAATAATATTCCTGACATGAAAATACTGAGTGAGATTAGAAAGACAGAAGAACACAGACATCAGTCACTATCGGTCATCAGGGAGGAGATCTCCCTCTGCTGATCCACTACAGGTACTGCTGGTAGAGAGAGGGGGGGCTGCTTTGTCTCAGCCAGCAGATACGTTTACAAGTAAGATGCCAAATGACAAACTAACCTAAACAGTTAGACCACATAACCTACTGCCAGCTTTTGTTTTAGCTTGTGTAGCCAAGGGTTGCAGTTGCTCCTATACTTTATGAAGATAATAAATTAATAACACGGTGACCCTGTTCTGTACTTTGTATGTCAAAGGTTTCCCTACAAGTGCTGCTGCAGCACTAATGTACACGCGCACACCTCAACACACAACAAACAGCGATATCCGTCTGAGAATAACTAATAATAATTATAATGTTGAATATGAATACTGAATAAAGTTGTGGGATTATTCCTTATGTCATGGGCTATTTGGGGATTTATACATTATTATTACATACTTATATACAGGAATACAAAAAAAAATAAAAATAAAAAACGAAGCATTAGAATAATGATTTGGAGGTTGATTGATTGAAGCTTCGAAGCATTCGGTTCAGCCCTAATAGATAACATAATATAAATTAAAAATGTTCAGTATATAATGTATATAGTATATAAACATAGAATTGATTTTAATAGATCAGGCCCATTGTCACTCAGCTATTTGAGTCAGTATCAGCCCGATATCTGATCCGGTATCGGTGCATCCCCCGAAACAACTAATAGCAGCCCCTGGATTGTTGAGACTAACTTTTTCAATAAATTATGCAACATGGATAAAATACAACTGTAAGATAAAGAACAAATCCTGTGTCCTAAAAGCAAGACTAAGCCACGATGACATGATGTCTTTATCATCATCAAATCATTATTATACCCCCGCAACAACGTAGTTGGGGGTATATAGCGCTCCGCGTGTCCGTCCGTTCTTCCGTCCGTTCGCGTGGCACACTTTCATTTCCGGAGCAGACCTCGGATATTATTTAATTTAGGAACTCCAAATTTGGTATGATGGTCCAGGGTGCCTACAATTTTTGATAATAACAAGCTAGATTGTGCTCAATAGACTTATTCCATTAGTTCCAAAGGGCAAAACCTTTGGCCCTACTTTAGTAGGGGGTCAAGCAGTGAGCGGGGGTATGTGAGCCATGCTCACTTTTGCCTTGTTGTTTGTTTCAATTTGATATGCTAATTTTATTTGCCTGCAGTCAATAACTTCCCACATAGAGTAAACAAAGACAACAAGAGAGAGAAGTCTTGCATATTTTCATTATACCGCACCACTCCTTCATCTGGCACACCATTTCGAACCACTGTCACATTGTTCAAGCTGGCATTTATGTACCTCAACATTTTAAATCACATGGTTTCTTGGAAAGACACTGTTTTCCTTCTGTACAGTTTGTACTTGTGGTAGGTGTGGCTGTAATTAAAGAGAGGAACTACGCCCATTTCAGTATTCATACAGTACAGGTTATTCTTATGGTCTAAGACAGTCCAAAAAATATTAGTAAACATGAACAACTCTCTCCCGAATCCAAAAACTAGAGTTCAAAAGATTTGATACAGTATTGATACAATATTCAAGAATATTTTAGCAGCATATACTGTATGTATACATCTATATCGTGCTCCAATAAATGTGTGTGAGTAGGCGTATCACCAAACCGACATGGATGTTGCTTAATCAAGTCTACTAGCTGGCTGGCCTTGAAGCCTTCCAAATGGCTCGACAAGCCCTCCAGATCCTGCAGAGATTCCAAATTTTTAAGACGACCATAAAGTACTGCTTCATCTGGGACTGACAAATCCTATCCCCTTTGCCCTGCTACAGCATGAAGGGACACAGACACTTACAAACAAGCCGGGTGGGCACCCCATAACTGCATTTCTGATCGGCTAACCGATCTGCACGAGAGTAGTATGGCTTCAATACATTCAAGTGACAGAGCTGAGAAGATGACCTATGATTGGGGGTAGCTTTTACATAGTTTAGATCTGACACCTTCTTCACCAGTAAATATGGACCAAATTTTGCCCTAAATGGAGAACATGCTCCTGGACACTTCCTGGACTTTATAAGCCTGTACTTGATTCCACTAACACACTCAATAAGGTTATGTGGAGTTTTTTTCTCTTTCCAGTTGTCCTGCAAAAGAGTGAGAACATATGTTCTGTTGTCATATAGGCCAACACTTGAGAGTGGATCATATATTCTCAATAGTTAACATTGAAAATAAATGAAGTTAATATTTAGTTTTTGTTATTTTTACTTAATTATCTCCACCAGGCATAGCCTGAGGAGATTATGTGTTCGGCTGTGTGTAAGTGTGTGTGCATCTGTCTGTCCACGGCTAATCTCGCATACTACTGGGCTCACAGGCGTAATATCTTTTGTGCTCATTTATGACTCTATGCACAAGGACTTCTCATGGTTGCGGTGATTCACACTTTTTGAAAAACTGCTTTCCGTTAATTTATCTCCAGCAGGAGGAGAAGGTAAAGAAGAGAGCGAGTGAGAGAGACAGTCAGTGTGTTGTGTTTATTCTGCCGGTGGAATTTTGTGTAATTCACTGCGTTGATTGAACTGTTCACTGCACACACAAATGCCGTTGTGAAAATAAACACACTAAACTAAGGTGGAGGAAACTTAAAAATAACATGAAAACCCTCAGTAAGCTAATGCAACAAATTGGGCTAGCTAACTACACCTAACTAGCTAACTAACTAGAAAGTCAAACTGACAGACAGATACACAGATTTATCAGTTTGCCGCTGCTCAGACTCAAACGAGCATGAATGCGCCTCTGCAAGCTTTGAGGATGATGTATAACTTGCAGCTTCTACTATAGTCATATGTCATATTCCGGTTTTAGCTACAACCTTCTTTCTTTTAACTTTGAGCACAAAATTTGTTATTTGGCAAAAAAAAATTTGGCAAACTGTAGCTAATCAACTTAGTCAGGAAATGACTCAAATAAATATAAAATATCATTGAAATGCCAAAATACACTGGAGGGAGGCTTAAAATAGCTTTCTAGCAACTTAATCAAAGTACTAAAGCCTTTGGCACTGTGATAATCTACGATGTTCTTGATGCACAGTGGAATGTTTGGTTCGCTTGTTATGAGGAAGCAATAAGATTGTATCCATCCGATACTCCTGTAACTGGTCAAATGACAGATTTATGGGACTGTGCCAACTTTTTAATATATAAAGCCTTGTTGCAGCGCTGCAGTCTCACACGGACATCTCTACAACCAAAGAAGCATATCAACAGGTAATTAATTTATTTTGTATTTAAATGAGATATTATTTTAACACAGCTTGCTGCATGCTGATAGCATTTCCTTAAAAAGTGGTGCCTTTTTTCCAACTGAATTATAGTAAGAAGTTAATTGAGCATTTTAATCATATTGGAGACTGCACTGACAAAATGCATTTAATTTAAGAAAGCAATGTTTCATTTTCACAGACATCTTCATTTCACACTGTCAATATTCTATTTTTATTAGCATTATTCCCTCAGACACATAGGTAAAGTTTTCGGTCTTGTTTAGCAGTTATTAGGATGTAAATCATATCTTATATGATAACATGCTGAGTCAAACAACAAGTAATTTGTTTTTGGTGCAGATTTGGATTCAGGTGCAGCTCCAGAATAACTAACATCGCTTTTTTAACATTTGTGCAATTTTCTCAGAAACTATCGCACTTACAGTATTATGTACTGTAAGTACAATAGTTTCTGAGAAAATAAAAAAAACAAAAAAGTTGCTGGATCTGGATCGATATGAATTTAAATCTCTAAACATCTTTTGCTATTAAAACCATAAAACAGATTTACAGGACTATGCATCCTTGGTGGGGTATGCAGTCTCTGAATGCTTTCTAGCTTTTTTGTTGTCACATTTTTTTGTTTTTTGTTTTTTTTCATTCTTTTGAAATATAATTAATTCTATTTGGTCAGCAGGTTTGAATATTTGGCGTTGGAGAATGGCGAGTCAAATAATGTTGCCTGTGCTGCTTTTGGGGATGATAAGTAAGTATCTAATTAAATCAAATTAAATAAAGTTGAAGTATAGATAATCTCTGAGTCATTTGCTTTGTTTTACTCTACTAAACAAGTAAAGCTGAAAATTATTTGGGGAGGTACCACACTTTGATACCAGATGCAATGGTTTGCTTTGCTTTGTTATAATTAACAAGTTACATAATACCAGGCTGAAAATGTAATTAATTTAATTAAAATTTAATTAAATTTTTTTTAAATTTAATTATATTCAATTTATATTAACTTTTACTTCTGTAGATGCATTTATGTAAATTTACTAACTGACATTTGTTAATTGATGTTAGCAGACTCTGATTTTCATCCAATTATATTTATGTGTTTGTTTTCATAGTTTCGGCGGCTCCTCAGTCTACAAGTAAGTTGAAATTGAAATAATCTTTTAGTCATTTGTTCATATCTCAACAGGTCAGTCTTACAATCAGTAGCTCAAAGCAGTTTTTACTTCAAGATCATACGTATTTCCCCTGGATTACAGTTTATACCACTGCTGTATGATTGATTGTTGTTTGTTAGCAGGATTAAGTAGCTTTGAACAGAAGATGTTAGCTCAAGCTCATGTCAAGCTAAATTTCAAGTTATTTGTCCCTTTTAAGGTTTTGAAATATATAGTGACTATAAAATGACAGTATAAAATATTATACATGAATTTCTTACTATACTGTTATAATAGTACACAATTTACATCCAATGCGAGTGTTTAGTGTTACAGTGCGTTCATATAGCACAGCAAAAGCAAAGGGTGTTGACTGGAGGTTGGGGAGGTACCACACTTTGACACCAGAGGCAATGGTTTGCTTTGCTTTGTTATAATTAACAAGTTATATAATACCAGGCTGAAAATTGAATTAAATTCAATTATATTAACTTTTACTTCTGTTGATGCATTTATGTAAATTTACTGACATTTGTTAATTGATGTTAGCAGACTCTGATTTTCATCCAATTATATTTATGTGTTTGTTTTCATAGCTACGACGGCTCCTCAGACTACAAGTAAGTTGAAATTTAAATAATCTTTTAGTCATTTGTTCATATCTCAACAGGTCAGTCTTACAATCAGTAGCTCAGAGCAGTTTGTACTTCAAGATCATACGTATTTCCCCTGGATTACACCTTATACCACTGCTGTATGATTAATTGTTGTTTGTTAGCAGGATTAAGTAGCTTTGAACAGAACGTGTTAGCTGCAGCTCATGTCAAGCTAAATTTCAAGTTATTTGTCCCTTTTAAGGGTTTGAAATATATAGTGACTATAAAATGACAGCACACAGTATAAAGTATTATACATGAATTTATTACTATGCTGTTATAATAGTACACAATTTGCATCCCATGTGAGTGTTTAGTGTTACAGTGCGTTCATATAGCACAGCAAAAGCAAAGGGTGTGGACTGAAGGTTGGGGAGGTACCACACTTTGACACCAGAGGCAATGGTTTGCTTTGCTTTGTTATACTTAACAAGTTACATAATACCAGGCTGAAAATGTAATTAAATTCTATTATATGAACTTTTACTTCTGTAGATGCATTTATGTAAATTCACTGACTGACATTTGTTAATTGATGTTAGCAGACTCTGATTTTCATCCAATTATATTTATGTGTTTGTTTTCATAGTTCCGGCGGCTCCTCAGAATACAAGTAAGTTGAAATTTAAATAATCTTTTAGTCATTTGTTCACACTCTTAACAGGTCAGTCATAGAATCAGTAGCTCAGAGCAGTTTTTACTTCAAGATTATACGTATTTTCCCTGGATTACAGCTAATACCACTGCTGTATGATTGTTTGTTAACAGGAATAAGTAGCTTTGAACAGAAGATGTTAGCTGCAGCTCATGTCAAGCTAAATTTCAAGTTATTTGTCCCTTTTAAGGGTTTGAAATATATAGTGACTATAAAATGACAGCACAGAGTATAAAATATTTTACGTGAATTTCTTACTGTACTGTTATAATAGTACACAATTTACATCCCATGCAAGTGTTTAGTGTTACAGTGCATTTATATAGCACAGTAAAAGCAAAGGGTGTGGACTGAAGGTTGGGGAAGTACCACACTTTGACACCAGAGGCAATGGTTTGCTTTGCTTTGTTATACTTAACAAGTTACATGATACCAGGCTGAAAATTTAATTAAATTCAATTTATATTAACTTTTACTTCTGTAGATGAATTTATGTAAATTTACTAACTGACATATGTTAATTGATGTTAGCAGACCCTGATTTTTATCCAATTATATTTATTTGTTTGTTTTCATAGGTTTGGCAGGTCCTTCGATTCCAAGTAAGTTGAAATTTGAATAATCTTTTAGTCATTTGTTCATACTTTTAACAGATCAGTCATACAATAAGTAGCTCAAAGCAGTTTTTACTTCAAGATTATACGTATTTTCCCTGGATTACAGCTAATACCATTGCTGTATGATTGTTTGTTAACAGGAATAAGTAGCTTTGAACAAAACGTGTAAACTGCAGCTTATGTCAAGCTAAATTTAATTGTCCCTTTTAAAGTTTTGAAATATATAGTGACTATAAAATGACAGCACACAGTATAAAGTATTATACATGAATTTATTACTGAACTATTATAGTAGAACACAATTTACATCCCATGACAGTGTTTAGTGTTACAGTGCATTTATATAGCACAGTAAAAGCAAAGGGTGTGGACTGGAGGTTGGGGAGGTACCGCACTTTGACACCAGAGGCAATGGTTTGCTTTGCTTTGTTATACTTAACAAGTTACACGATACCAGGCTGAAAATTGCATAAAATTCAATTAAACTAACTTTTACTTTTGTCGATGCATTTATGTAAATTCACTAACTGATATTTGTTAATTGATGTTAGCAGACTCTGATTTTTATCCAATTATATTTATGTGTTTGTTTTCATAGTTCCGACAACTACTGTGATTACGGTGACAAGTAAGTTGAAGTTTAAATAATCTTTTAGTCATGTGTTTATACAGTAGCTCAAAGCAGTTTGTACTTCAAGATTATACATATTTCCTCTGGATTACAGCTGATACCACTGCTGAATGATTGTTTGATTGTTAGCAGGAATAAGTAGCTTTGAACAGAAGATGTTAGCTGCAGTTTATGTCAAGCTAAATTTCAAGTTATTTGTCCCTTTTAAGGTTTTGAAATATATAGTGACTATAAAATGACAGCACACAGTATACAGTATTGTACATGAATGTATTAATATACTTTTACTTTATACATTACCAGAGACAATGGTTTGCTTTGCTTTGTTATACTTAACAAGTTACATAATACCAGGTTGACAAATAGCTGACATTTTGACTTCAAATGTCCCACTAAGCAAAGCCAGTGAGCCTTTGAGAAAATACTGTCTTTTCTAATGTTTTCAATGACATCTGTTCTATTCCTGCTATGACATACCAAAACGTTTAATGTGAAAAAGGTGTATTCTGTTTGGTCGGTATATTGGATTTAAAGAATCCACAAAAACACAAATAATGCATAAAGCATATTTTGTATACAGGATTAAACATGGATATGATTGGTTAGGTTTGGTAATCTGGAAATAATAAAACACTGTGCAACCTTTGCCAATATGGCATTTACCAATAACACCAATATGGGCATTCCATCTTTTCTTAAAAATGTGGCGTTTTTTGTTCTTTCTAGGACCCCTCTACCCCATTGAGGGAACCAGAAACCCTACCCAACTTGATGGAAGTTCTCCTCGAATACTCCTGCATCGACCCTTTGTGTATTTCAGACGGACTTATAATCAGATTTATGTACGTAACAATATTATTAGCATTTACTAAATCCATTTATTTTATTTAATGAATAAATAAGAGAAGCAAAACCTGCAATATTTTATGAAACTAATAATACTTTGTTTAACTTCTACCTAAACAGTAACACTTTATAATAACTATCATTTATAAATGGTAAATTGATAGTTAATTAAAATTTAGTTAATAGTTACTATACTGTTAACAAACCATGAAATGATAATTAATAATGTTTACTCATTATTAAAAATGTTATAATTTGTTAGTTTAAAAGTTTATTATTGTACACATTATAAACTTTTATATACTATATTAAGTATTTGTTAATGATTACGAAAGGATTTGTGAACCTTTCAGAAATTATTCTAAACAACTACAAACATTACATAGATAGATAGATCAGATATTTGTAATACTTTTTTAATGGTTAATAATTGATTTGTAAACCATCTATAAACATGATTTGGATGGCTTTTATAAAGTTGCAACTAATTGTTATATCTTGTTAAAGGGACTATTTGTAACTTTCAGAAATGCTTGTTAACAGCGACACCTGTGGCCGTGAAATCAACGAAAGCCAGCGTTGGGCTCGCGCTTGCTTGCTCTAAATAGACATGAATGAGCATCGCTCAAAACAGTGAGGAGACACATGTCAGCTAAAACCACAATATCACTCTATATTTCACCTGCTTGGCAGTAATGTTAGCTGACCAGACGAAGGTCTCTCCATGAACATGATTTAGATCTGATCCTAGTGTTGGCTTTTCCTGCCTCAGCGCAGGCTGAGGCAGCGGGGCTCTGCAGCGAGTCTCCCTGCTCTCTCCGCCCGCAGCCGGAGAGAGCAGGGAGACACCGGCACCCGGTCGGTAACGAGACAACAACGTAACTCGTTGCAGAGCTTCGTCACTTCAGAAGACACGGGAAACCTCTGTTGGTCTGGCGGAGCTGCAGCATTTATTTCTGCCCAAACGTCCACTGTACATTCACTAGATATTCTCAGAGCTAAACTAACTCTTCTGCAGTGTGGAGTGAGCGCGCGTTCACGTCTAGACGTGGAGCGAGCTGAGCGAGAACGCGCGCGCTGTCTGAGTGAAGGCGAGCGCGAGCGCGAGCGCGCATGTGTCCCGACCCGGTACATTTATACGCTTAAAAAGTTACAAACAGTCCCTTTAAATGGTTAATAAATGCTTTGTAAAGCATCTAAAACCATTATCTAATTAGACAGTCAATACTTTTAATACTATCTATGTAATGTTTATAGATCTTTTACAAACGATTTCTTAAAATTTTAGAAATCATTTGGTAATAATTAACAAATACTTAATATAGTACATAAAATGTTATAATGTGTACCACAATAAACTGTCGATAAATACTTTAATAATGCGATCCGAATGTAATTGTTATCGTCTCCTATTAGCTATAATACAAAATGTATTATTTCACATTACACAAACTAATGACTAAATAACATAAATTATAGCATAACTAATAATTGGTAAACATTATTAATTATCATTTCATTGTTTGTTAACAGTAAAATAACTATTACAAAGTTTAATTATCTATCAATTTACCATTTATAAACGATGTTTATTATAAAGTGTTACCATGCATACTATTTCTTTGTTAGTAAGAACTGGTTTACTTGTTTCCAGGTGAACAACAATGGACACCTGACCTTCAACAGTCCTTGGTATAGTTACATAGCTGAAAGGATTCCAGTGCGTGGATTCAGAGACTTCATCGCTCCATTCTGGACAGATTTTGATCACAGAGTAACTGGTCAGGTCATCTACAACCAATACACAAATGGTAGTATCCTCGGACGAGCTACAGAAGACATTAATCGTTACTTCCCAGCGTTGAACTTCACGGCCAACTGGGTCTTTGTTGCAACATGGTATCAGGTGGCTTACTATCCAACTGATGGAACAGTAAGTCATCTTGTTTTACATGAGGAAACACATATGATGTGTATTTTACCTATTACTTCGTATATTTACTATAATAACCACATGTACATTTTTTTTTCAGCAAACAACGGTCCAAGCAGTCTTGATCTCTGGTGGCCAGTACTCATTTGTGCTGATGAATTATGGGATAATAGCCTTTACAACCATCAATGTACAGGTTAGAGCCATTAAAATTACATGTAATATACATTGTAAAAAGTGTCCATGCCTTATTTAAATCTGAATGCAGTAATGGAAATGCACAAATACAAAAAAATTTAACTACTTTTATCTATGTGACATGTATTTCCAGGCTGGATATGACACAGAAAACTCCCCTCACCATTTCTCCATCCCTGGATCATTCTCTAACACCTCAACAGGCATTAATTCAACTTTCCCCCTGAGCAGCAATGTCAATGTAACCGGTCGCTGGGCTTTCCAGGTGGACGGAGGATTAAGAGGCTGCACTTTCAATGGTAAGACCAGAACCAGAGGGTGGTCACCATAGGTACTTCTTTACAGTAATGTACTCATATGATCACCACTCCATGAAGATATTGGAAAATCTGACGATAAATCTCTGATTGTTGAACTAAATGTATGTTTTATATGCTATACACAGCTGAGTATATTGTGCACTGAACTGCTATTACATTAGAATATGGTGACATACAAATGATCTATGTTGCAAGTAAAGTTTTAAAAAAAAATTATCTTTAATTTCATACATTTGTGATTTGCATTGGTATGCCAAAGTATTTCTTAAAAGTAAAATGGTAATGTATTCTACAAGGTCAAGACGCTGACCATGATAATGTCCCCAGTTTAAGATGGCTAGGGATCATTCTTGCATGTCATCCTCCTTTCTATCCTCTCATTTCCTGTTACCACTCTACTGTTTGCTATAAAAACAAAGGCAAAAATGCTCCCAAAATCTTTGAAAATCAAATGTTTTAAATGCTAATAGTGTTTGCATGTTGAAGTCAATGCCTTTCAAGGAACTTTTCTTTTTATTTTCTTCAAAGGTCAACCCTTGCGGCTGGGTGACTCATTCTGGAGCGACAGTACCTGTGTACAGAAGTGCACTTGCACCTCAACAGGCCTGCAGTGTGTCAGCCAACCCTGCTCCTTTTCCCAAATCTGCCGACCTACTGCCTTTCAGTTCTCCTGCCAGACGGTGCAAAGAAGCATCTGCACATTAAGTGGTGATCCACATTACTATACCTTCGATAAGAAAGCGTTTGACTTCCAGGGCACCTGCACTTACGTTCTTTCTGAGCAATGTGGTCAAGGGCTGCCCTACTATAGAGTAGAGGGCACGAATGAGCACAGGGGCACCACTCATGTTTCCTGGACACGACTGGTCAAAGTGTACGTCTATAATGAAACCATCGAGCTTGTCAAGGGACATCGTGGTGCAGCCAAGGTTAGAACTAAGAACTAAGTTTCCACTTACTGTAATATTTTTTATTTAGTACATATTTTTACAACTGTGTCTTTGCTTGCTGGTGTGCTTTCAGGTCAATGGCATCTTTGCAGCCACTCCATTCTATCTCAACAACGGCGCAATCCATGTTTATAACTCAGGATTTTCTGTGGTCATCAGTACTGCCTTTGGCTTGGAGGTGTCTTATGACGCAAATCATTATGTTAGGATCGGTGTGCCCTACACTTACCAGAATGCAACATGCGGCCTGTGTGGAAACTTCAACAATCGCCCTGAGGATGACTTTCAAACCCGCCAAGGCGAGCTTGTGAGCTCTGAAGTGGTGTTTGGCAACAGTTGGCAAGCATTAGGGGACAATGAGACTGATTGTGGGCCCCGATGTGCAGGGCAAAGCTGTGCTGCCTGCACTGTGGCTCAGAGAGCTTTGTACAGCAATACTGCCCATTGTGGTATCCTCCAGAGCAGCTTTGGACCTTTTGCTGGTTGCCATCAACAAATTCCCCCACAGACCTTTGTGCAAGGCTGTGTGTTTGATCTGTGTGTTGTAGGAGGGTACCAACCCATTCTGTGCCAAGCCCTAAATGTGTATGCAAGTCTGTGTCAACAGAATGGTATACAGCTGCCAAACTGGAGGAGACAAGGCTTCTGTGGTATGTCTGTCCGTCAAACAACATGATTTCAAATAATTCCTTGGGTAAAATGTCCATGATGTCAATATCAATGTTGTTTTCTTGTGTCTAGAAATCATCTGCCCAGCCAACAGTCACTTTGAGTCCCAAGGCACAGGATGTCCAGCCACCTGTAACAATAATAATACAAATAATATTAATAACTTGGATTTAATTGAGGTCATTCAAGATAACCCAGGACCTTTCAATCCTAATTCCAACAACGACGGCTGCATTGAGGGCTGCTACTGCCCTCTCCCTGCCCGGGAGAGCTGCATCTGCAATTCAGGCTACATCCTCAGTGCTGGAGTCTGCGTCCCTCATGCTGAGTGTGGCTGCAGCTTTGAGGGTCGCTACTATCGCTCTGGAGAAACTGTAATACTAGACGAGGACTGTGGGAGACGCTGTATCTGCAGTAGTGGTTCCATGATTTGCCGCTCCCATGTCTGTGGACCATTAGAGTCTTGCAGGGTGGAGGAGGGAGTAAGAGGATGCAGACCTAACAGTTATGCAACATGCTGGATAAAAGGTCAAGGGTCATATCATACGTTTGATGGACTGACTTACCATTATCCTGGGGCGTGTCGATTGACCCTTGCCAAAGTAATTGGATTGTCTAGTTACCCAGATTTTGTGGTGACAGCAGAAAAAGTGCCCAGAGGCCAACAAGGCTTTGCTCGGTTCCTGAGGTTTGAGGCGGAGGGAACACAAATCTCCATTGAAATGACAGACAGCAGCGAAGTTCAGGTATGTCACAAAAATATTTCAAGAGCTTATGAAGAGAAATGAGTGGTGACACCAGAGAGAAGTTTTAAAAATAGGATTATTTCTGTCTTACATGTTGCAATCTTGTTTAGATCAACACATAAAAGGAAACATCAAAAATTGATTGATATAAACTGAAAACCTTGTTACCCATAAAATCTGACACTGGTTGTTTAAATGGTCCTTTAGGTTGACGGTCAGCGGATCAGTCTACCATTCAGCTCAGCATCCAATCGATTCCAGATCTACCACAGCAGCATTCACAGTATCATCCTTCACACCTCCTTTGGTGTAACTGTGCAGACAGTCTGGCCTCACTTTGTGCGTGTCACTGCACCTGGTATCTACAACGGTTCATTGGGTGGACTCTGTGGTAATTACAATGGTCACCCACATGACGACTTCCGCAGACCCGGCGGCGTCCTGGTCAACAACTCTCAGGACTTTGGGGACAGTTGGCGAGATGGCCCCCTCACGGCACACTGCGTGGAAAGTGTAAATCATAACTCACTGACAACAAATTACAATTCTAGTGAGTACTGTGGCATTCTTGCCTCACCGCATGGGCCGTTTGCCCAGTGTTTGGCCATGGTGAACCCACAGCAGCATGTGGATGCATGTGTGGAGATCCTTAGAGCCTCTAGAGATCCAGCATCAGCGCTATGTGAGGTCCTACGAGATTATGCATTAATGTGTCAACAGAAGGGTGTTGCCCTTGGACACTGGAGGAATGCAACTAACTGTGGTAAGCACTTTTCCCCCTTTTGATGTAGATAGTTTTGATATAATATCAATGATTTTGCTTAATTAATTGCTTTGTTTTTCTTTAGAACAAAACTGCCCTCAAAATAGCCATCATGAAGTCTGTGGAAGTACTTGTCCTTCCACCTGCCCCAGCTTCGCTTTCCCTTTCACCTGTGACACTGTGTGTCAGGATGGGTGCCAGTGTGATGATGGTTTTATCCTCAACGGCAACCAGTGCGTACCACCTACAGGCTGTGGATGCAATCACCAGGGACGCTATCGGCGAGGGGGCGAACAGTTTTGGCACGGTGATGAGTGTCAGAGCTTGTGTACCTGTAATGGCGCTACCGGGGCAGTCCACTGTATCCCCAACTCCTGTGGTCCCCAAGAGTCCTGCCGTGTGGTGGAGGGTGAGTTTGGCTGCCATCCCAACCCTCATGGCACCTGCACTGCCTCCGGTGACCCTCACTACACCACCTTTGATAGCAAGCGCTATGACTTCCAGGGAACCTGCCGCTATGTTATGGCGACTCCGTGTAATGCCACTGATGGACTCAACCAATTTTCAGTGGAGGCTAAGAATGAGCCATGGAGAGGGCTACAAGTTTCAATCCTATCTGATGTTTTTGTAAATGTGTGTGGTTATCGAGTGCATATGTCAAGACGGAGCCACGGTGTGGTACAGGTGAGTTGCACAGATTCAGAACTATCTAAGAAAATCTTTTTCAACTCATTCCTCTAATATCTACATCTATTTTTAATCTACACTGGATTTTACAGCTGTCATTTTTAAAAACACCAGAACGCAAATACAAATCTATGATTATTCATCCAATTTTGTTTTTCCAATGTTAAAGGTGAATGGAGTAACTAAAAACTTACCTATTCTCTTGAATGGAACTCGTGTATCTATCTATGCAAGTGGATTTCGCACATATGTCGATGCTGATTTTGGCCTGAGTGTCATGTACGATGGATCGTATCATATGTCAATCTCTGTACCTTCAAATTACAGGTAACCTCCATTTATAAGCTATGTTAAAATGCTTTAGTTTACATTCTGAAAAGTTATTTTTTTGCAAATATTTGACACATTTACCTTCAATTTATCAACATATTGTCTTCACTCCAGTGGGACAACATGTGGACTTTGTGGAAACTTCAATGGAAATCCAAATGACGAGTTCCACACTCCATCTGGAACGTTGGTCACCACTCCACAAGAGTTTGGGACAGCTTGGAAAGTGGCAGACAACTACACCTGCAGTGATGGGTGTGGCTCCTCCTGCCCACAATGCACCAATGAGGGACCTGCTAGAGCCCTATGTGAGGTGATTCTATCAGCCAGCGGCCCCTTCAGCTTCTGCCATGAGCAGGTGGACCCAGCGCCATATTTCAATGACTGTGTGTATGATGTTTGTCTTGGGGGAAATGAGCTCCTATGCACGGCCATTCAGGCATACGCCAGTGCCTGTCAGTCCGCTAATGTTCGAATCTACCCTTGGAGACTGAACACCAACTGCAGTAAGTCGACCAGTCAATGTGTTGTTAGTCTACTTTACAAACAGACTAGGAAACAATCAAAGAAGTGTTTTCCAAGAAAATGTTTCAACCTACTGCATCTGCATACAGGCTTAGTTAATTGACAGATTCAACCATTTTTAACCATCTGACATCGATCATTTCTTTCCTCACTTATAAAGGTATTGACTGTCCAGCACACAGTCATTATGAGCTGTGCGGTACCGACTGTGCCCGCACCTGTGCCAGCAGCGTTGATGCAACCTGTGAGCAGGTTTGCTCTGAGGGATGTTTCTGTGAGGAAGGTTTTGTCAGGAGTGGGATGAGCTGTGTCCACTGTGGCTGTCAATATGACGGCTTCTACTACAATGTAAGTCATATAGTTGTAAATGAATAGAACACCAGATTTGTATAATTTGTATGCCTGAATAATTCATCTGATTGTCTCAATGATTTCAGTCTTAGTACATATAACCATTTCCCTTTGATCAAGGGTCTACCCACCTCTATCAACCATCAACATTAGTGTGCTTTACAATGAAACTATCCTAAAACTTGCCTAAAATTGTCAAGTAACAAGTTATTTTGCAATACTGTAGAGAGAAGACCAAAACAACACTACAATAGTGGCTCTGTTTATCATCAGATTACTTCAAACTGGAAGAACGATTTGCTACTTTATTGTGCGACATGTATTGTGTGTAAAAACTGGTATTTTGTACCTTGACCCACCAACTGTGGTAGCAGCTGCCGCACTTATAAGTGTCAGAATACTGGCTGACTGTAGCCTCAGATTGTGCTTTTCACACCTTGTATACACAAAATTAACCCTATTTACATCTACTCTCCCCATGACACCTCCATTTTGTCCTGCTTTTCTCTTGTTAACAAAATGTGTCCATTGTTTTTTTTTCTATTTTATTACCTAATATTGTTATATACAGTCAATGTGTGTTACTGTACAATATGGCATGTGTTTATGAACGTGTTGCATATGTTAACAAAGTAAATGAAATGGACAATAGCATTTAAGACAAAAATCTGACAAGGAAAGGGGAAACACACATCTCTGGTTCTTACCTTGTGCTCCAGTCTATTGCTAAAAGGAGATTTTTGACTATTGAATTTCAAGAAACATTTTAGCAAAGCTGCAAGCAACAAGATTGAGTGACAACTTGGTAGAAAACAATGACAATCGGGTTCCAAGCAGTGTAGCTATATCGTTTTACGGTAAAAAAATAAATAAATAGCAAATCACATGACTACAATTTAGTGTGTGATAGGCTACAGACAGAACAATGATAATTTCATTATCCCAGTCCACTCAGCAGCCGTTTTGTGTTATTAATGTAGCACATGCTAAATTTTTAATAATTTTGTATGCATGTCTTTGTCTCACCTGTTGCAGCCTCTCGATGACTTCTGGACTGATGCATGCTCCAAGTACTGTGTATGCCATGGTCCCCATGACCTGCGATGTCAAGTTGCATTTTGCACCGAGACACAAGAGTGCACCATCAGAAACGGCCAGCTGGGCTGTTTTGATCCAATGTCTACTAGCACTACGTTGGGGGATCCACATTACATCACCTTTGATGGGACAGTGGCTCATTTCCAGGGCACATGCTCTTACATCATTACTGAGAGTGTGAGCCACAGCCCTAATGAAACACAGTTTCAGGTAGTAGCCACCAATAATCACCGTGGCAACAACCGCGTGTCGTTTGTGTCAGCAGTGGATATATACCTCTCAAATCAAAGAGAGAGTGTGCATATCAGGATTGGACCCAACAAAATAGTAAAGGTAAACCATTTATTACTTGAAGATGAAAAACTTTCTAAATCGGTTTGGTGTAAACATACGTAACGACAAGTGCCTCCTCACCCTTCTTTATCTTTCTATTATCTTTCATCCTACCAGGTGAATGGAAGTGCCGTGTCTCTTCCCACCACTGTAGGAACCTTAGCTCGGATGGTCAGAGAGGGAGGCTACATAGTGGTCGATGCCATTGATTTGGTAGTCCACTTTGATGGCCGTAGTACTTTACTGGTCAGAGTACACTATCGCCGTCAAAATAGAGTCATCGGGATGTATGGAAACTTCAACGGTGATCCTGCAGATGACAAAGTCTTGCCCAATGGCACATTGGCACAAAATGACAATCAATTTGGAAACAGCTGGAAGTCACCCACAAGCCAACCAGGGTGAGCTGAACTTGTAGGGTATTCCACGCACAAAGTGGCGTCAAAATATCATCAAAATATCATCAGTTAACAATCTTTCACTACATAAAGAAACAACAACACACTTATTACAGAAACATATGTTGTGGCAAAATAAACAAAGTCAGCCCAAGTATTAAACGTATAATGTCTTTTCTAGATGTGGATCCACCGATGAAGTGATTGGTGATGGACTGGACAACTGTCGATTTAGGGCAGAATACTCTCAGCTCTGTAGCGTCATCACCAACAGTAGCGGCCCATTCAGTGCCTGTCACCCGCACTCTGATCCTCAGCCATTCTTCAGTTCCTGTGTCTACGATCTCTGCCTCTACACTAAAGCCAATGGCATACTGTGTTCTGATGTCGCAGCCTATGAGAAAACCTGCTCTGTTTTGGGGTTAAACATCTCTGATTGGCGCTCTGCTTTGTATTGTCGTAAGTTTGCATTAGACCATAGGTATCTTCTCTCTTACCTGTTTTGTTTCTCTTTCATCACTCCTTGTCTCATCATTTCCCCACTATTTCCATAGCTGAGTCAGACCCCTGTGACCAGCTGGACTGCACAGAGCATGAGTGGTGTGGTGAGAAGGACGGTGTGTACGGCTGCTTCTGTGATGAGCACCACCATCGGCCCAACAATATGAGCTACGGTGAGGGCAGCTCCTCTTAAAGCACTGCTTTGTTTTAAGATCGCAGAAGTGACATGTGTAAGATGAGTAGTAGACATTGCTACATAGTACAATGGCATTGTTCGTGAAACAACACGAGTGCACGGAACAATACGATCCACTCAGGTTTCGGTTTATCATAGTTCTTCCGCTAAAATCAGGTAGGATTTAGCTATGACTCCCAAAGTGCATTTAGGCAAAAAATATCAAATCCCAACCTTAAAATTCTGTTCATGCACCGCTGACGGCCAGTGGAGGCTAAAGACTACGGTGTTGAAAAAAGTGATTCTGCAATCTGCAGCTTCCGGGCCAATTTTGAATGCTTTCAGGCGCCCCTGACTGGCAACAACAATCGCTGTCAAGGCTCATGGGTATTGTAGTAATGTGAACCATCAACGATTCAAAAATGACGGACAAAACATGATTTCTCAGAAAAAAATGTTTAAATTATTTAAACTGGTGATTCAATATAAACCTATAGTATTGTGGGTTTATTACTATGAGCAACACCTACATATACAGCAGTCATTTGATCCATTAGTAATCTAAAAATATTGATGAATGCAACTTTAATCATGAGACCATGTCTTTTATTTCTATCTCTCTCTCATAGACTCGTCCATCAGTTGTAACAGTAGTTCAGGCACCATGTCTGTGTCGCGCTGCCAGCTGTTTGAAGCTGGCTTCCACCCTGGCGCCCTCCACCTCCAAGATCACTCCTGCAACGGGACTGTCGAGGACGGACGACTGGTGTTCCACTTTAACAATGACGACAAGCTGTGTGGGACAACTCTCAGGGTACAGCCCATAGACTATAATGGAATCAACACAGACTGAAGAAGATTTTAGATGTAAATGCTGTCCTTAAGACGTATTACAACAAATAACTTATACCATTTTGTCATTTCAATTTTAAGAGCAATGGAACCCATTTCACCTATGAGAACCTGATCCAGGGCGACGTGGACACTCATGGAGGTCTAATCAGCCGCCAGAAAAACATTCATCTGCGTTTCTGCTGTGAATACCCTCTTTGGCAGGCCCTGTCTATGGATGTGGGCATCAACCCTGTAGAGAGGTGACAATACTATCTAATCTGCATGTTTTATTGACTTAAGTCTGTCTGTCCTTTTTTATAGTGAACATCTGTCTAAAGCAGTGGTGGAATGTAACTAAGTACATTTACGCAAATACTATGTTTAAAGCGGCAGTGGGTAGAAATGGAGCAAGTATGATTAAAAAAAAAAGTTGTTTTTATAAAACAATCACGTTATCCTGACAGTAGTGCATGAGACTGATGAAAAAAAATCATGTGCATCTGTGTCCTCCGTTGCTCCTATGGCATTGGCCAAATATCATAGAGGAAAACAACCAATCAGAGCCGAGCTGGAGTCTGCCGTCTCTCAGCAGCTGTCAATCACTCGCAAACTCTGATCAAACGGTCAAACTAGGCAGCGCTGATCAAATATGAATCAATATTCTGTAACTGAAATGCCTATTTCTCGCCTCAAATGTTTTCAGAAACATCTTGTAGTGTACTGTTTAGCTGTTGAGAAAATACCAAGCATCGCCCACCAGCCAGAGAATAGCCAATAGGAATGCTCTCGCTCTGAAATGACCTGTGATTTGCCAAAATTGTACTTTAAGTACATTTTTCTGATTATACTGACATACTTTTACTTAAGTAACATGTATAATGCAGGACTTTTACTTGTAACAGAGTAATTTTACAGTGCTGTATTAGCACTTTTACTTGAGTAAAGGATTTGAATACTCTCTCCACCCCTGGTCCATAGTGATACGTCATGGCGTATGTAATGATAATAGGGTTTCAATATTTACGCATTCAATTACGGTATATTTAACAGTGCTACATCTGCACCTCTGACCTTTTTTGAGTACTTATCTTCTGTGGCAGTGGTGCTCTATGATGATGGTAATTACAAAGATTTGAAATAGGTGCCCTTGGTTGTCAGAAATTTTGTGTAACTGCCCACTACCCGCAATTTGCACCATCACTAATTAACTTACCATTTAAACCAACAATACAAAGAAAACTTAAAAGAAATCCAGCAAGACTTTGTTGCCAAATACCTGCCAGTGACTTGTTCCTTCTCAAGTGTAGTCACATTATGTGTTGTTGTTGTTTTCGTAGCATTGTGAGGAAGAAACTTCCATCAGGCCGAGGACGGTATCATGTGAGGATGATCCCCTACCAGGACTCTGGCTTCCGCTACCCGATGACCACTAACAGAAACTTAGACATGGAAATCGACCAAAGGTTGTATGTGGAGTTACGTACAGAAGGAGTCGACGGAAGGCAGATATCTACCGTTGTGGAATCTTGTTGGGCCACGCCAATCAACGTCGCCAGCTACCCCGTCCGCTGGGATCTCATAAAAGAAATGTAAAGGAGCTATTGCAACTTTATCTTATCTTAGCACGCTGATCACTGGTTCTTAATTGCCAAAGTCTGAAAACTTTATAGTCCGTCTGGTCACATTGTCTCTACTACCTTCTTCCAGGTGTCCTAATCCAGCAGATACTACAGTAGAGGTAGTTCAGAATGGCGTCTCCACTGTGTCCCGATTCTCCTTCAGGATGTTCACCTTTACCAACTTTACATCCATCTACCTTCACTGCCACGTCAGTCTGTGTCTTAAGGCACACAACAACTGCACACCTGTAAGTACTACCGTGTTTGTGTGTTTTTTAGTGAGTTTAGATAGATTATCAACAGGTGCATCAACAGAAGCCTCTAATGTTGTTGTTGTCCTGCAGCACTGCTTCCCAGGTCACCACCACCGAAGTAGGAGGGACATATCCCTCCATGGATTTGAACAGATCTCACTAGGACCACTATTCCTGCCACAAGATAAATTAGGTAAAGATCTCTTATCTTCTCATACCTTTTGTACTTTTGATGACAGCAAGCTTGATGAATATACATTTTATGTAAATTTTGGTTCTTCTCTTGCAGTCAGAGTGGTGAGATCGATGAGTGCTGCAGGCCAGATGACCCCACTGCTGACCCCACTGGTGACCCTGCTAGTCGGTTTGCTGACAGCAATAACTCTGGTCTACATCTAAGACAATCCATATTCTAAAATCACTCAAGCTTTTGGATTGAATTTCTGTTTGGGAGGCCTCATCATTGTTGTGTTGTGTGACTTGTGTTTGGTAGTTAGATTAAAGGATAAGTAATTATTGATTTACAACAGTAGGTGGCGGCAATGTGCACTATATACAAGTTGGATGTTTGAGTTATTAGGTCCCTGCCCTTAAGAACAGAAGGGCCACATCTAGTTTTGTTCCTACCTTCATCCGTACACAAAGACGCCAGCATTACTGCACTGTTACACCTACTGCCCCCGACTCTTACTCCATGTTTTTATCATTAGCTTTTGTACGTGACTTAGTTAGTATTTTTTGATATATATGTTTTATATGTTTTTAGATGTTGCATTTGTTCACTGCACAAATCACTGAAAATAAAGTAATTTGAATTGACTTGAGTCCTTAGTTTCTTTTGTGGTGGTTCTTATCATTAAGTCTCTATCATATCAGAATTAGGGCTGTCAATCTATTAAAATATTTAATCGCGATTAATCACATGATTATCCGCAGTTAATCGCAATTAATTATGGTTGGACATGGTTGGTACCAATGGATTCCTCCGGTTTTTGTAGTTTTGTACAGTATGATGCCAGGAGTTTTTTTTTACTGAAATACTCCTGCTTCATTGATTTGCATTGATTTTCCTACTATAAGCATTTTAATTTTTGGACGAAATTTGTGAACACTCTCCTTCTCTCTCTCTCTGCCTTTACTTTTGGTATTAAATAACAGTATTATTGTGGATTTCTTTCCCTTTTGGATCAGGTTCTCTGGGGCCAGATTTATAGTAAGGAGGGTATTATCAGATGAAAGTATCAGATGTCACTGATGATGCAGGGCTAAATCAGAAATAGTCTAGTCTTAGTGCTGTGAATTGCACATCTATTACTCATCTATTAATATATAAAATAGACATCTTTGTTGTGGGTACCCTGTATTGTCGTCCCGAGGGGAGTTTTTCAAATTCATAAACAGAGGATGTACAGGGTCCTGAAATAATAATGATGCTTTCCTCTTAGTTCGTGTATTATACAGCTCCACCAGCTGTCTCTGGGGGTTCCCTATAATCTTTCTGGCTGTTTTAACTAGTTTTGTGAGCTTGCTTTTGCTTCTAGCCCCTGAATTTCCGTACCAGTATGTTGTTGTTGATAGCGGATCCTAATCATCCTAAATCCAAAGTTAGCTGAATAACATATTCTCCTTGTTCCCTGATTTTGAACCATCTCTGCACCATTCAGTTTGTTATTTTTTTATGGGCTAATATTGAGTATTGCTTACTAGTGAAATGTTTAAAACATAATGACTATCTTCTTTCAGGACATAAACGGTGTCTCTGAGAACAAGACAATGCTTGGCTTTTGACAACCCTGTAAAGCTTTCTTTTATCTACTGCAGTTGATTTCCTCCTTTTCTTCCTGCATGATAAAGAACTGTTTGTAGATGGGAATCCAGGCCAACTCATGTCAATCTTAACTGCCCCATAAGAGCAAATTTGGTTTGCTTCCATAATTTAGTACCGTCACTCACAACCACATCAAACCCCTTACAAAAGACTACTTCAGTAGCTGATCGTAAAAAGTAAAACTATAACAAAGATTGTGACGGCTTTGTCAGTTTGATTCTCTGTCTTGGCCTGCCTCTGTCAGTTCCCCTTATTGCCTGGCCCCTCCCCTCTCATTAGGAGATTGGCCTCACCTGCTGGGAGCAGATAAAAGCAGGGTAATTCCAAGATGGCCTCTCTCTCTCCCTCATGGAAGGCTGGTGCCTTGCAGGCTCCCAGCTTGGTTTGGTTTGGTTATCTGTAGTTATCGTTCATGTTACAGGGATTTTAGGTTAGCCTTATAGTTTCACAGCACCCATCAGCCACGACTGACTACTGACTTTACACCCTTATTGACCTTATTTTGATTCAGTTGAATTTTCCTTACACAATGTACCTGCTTACTTAACTGTTACTGTGTGGACTTCCCTTCTTTATGCTCTTGAACAAGCTGGGCATAACAAGTGGGGGCTCGTCCAATTGTGAACCTGAAATGTTAAAAGTTTAGGTGAATTTGTGTAGTAAAAGTGTGTTGGGAGGCCCACAGTTACAGTTTAGTTCCTATATTGTGTTAAGGTTCAGATAAGTGGTGTATCCAGTAAGAACGGTGAGTGTGGTTATGCAGTATATGCTGTGGGGATGGTAGTAGTGGGTTAGCTGCACTGTTTGCTTTCCGGCTGGAGCTTTCATTTGGTCCCCCAGATAGGATGTAGCATCAATTATCTCACAAGGAGGAATTGCTGGTTTGTTGTTTTCAGGGCTGTTTGTTATTTTTGTGTGTTGTCCGTGTGGTTAGAGCCACGTGGCTCGGGAGCACCCCGAAGTATTAGCTGGGACAGGTTGTCTTCCCCAATACAGACGGTTTGTAGGGGCATAAATACCCACCGCCAGTACACACATGAAGACTCGGATGCAGTTAGATAGTTTGGCGAGGCAGTCAGGAGGGGGCGCTCCATAATAACTCACTCAATATCCCTGTGGTTTTGTATGCTTTAACTCAGACTGCCTTAATTTGTTCTTTGTGGATATACTTAAAGTATTTATCTCCAATCGTGTAGTCAGTTTGACAGCGTTGAAAAAGCATACTGAGCACAGTAATGCATTAGTCTCAGAGTTTCTAAAAAGGCCCAATGGTATTACTTTAATTCCGTTTACAAGAGCAGGCTTGATTTGTTTTTGCAGCACATTTGGGTTGGTCACAAGCTGAAAATGTACCAAAAAAGGCTGAGCTAATGGGCATTGTTGAAGGACTAGCAGTATCTGCCAAGCTTTTCGGGGTAGTTCAGGGTCCAATTGACTCCACCAGTTTCAGCGCTTTTTGGTGGGATGTTGTCATTTGAGCAGTATATGCAAATAGAAAAGGAAAAAGCAAAAATAGAAAAGGAGAGACTACAGTTTGAGTTGGAGAATGAGGGCTGAGGTATCACTGGAGAGGGAGAGATTAAAAGTAGAGCAGATGAAACTGGAGTTGATAAAGGAGGGAAAAGCACGGGAGTCATTGTTGGCGGACATTGCACCTGTAACAGTGTCCGAGAAAAAAAACGAAAAGCAGAACCATATGACTCTGAGTCACAAGACAAAAACCTCAGGAAGCTCAAGTATGCAAACACACAATGGCTTAATTATCATCTCCGCCAGGAGATAATGAGATCGGCCGTCACTGTGGCTCACTTTCTCAAAACAACTTTTATTTCCTGTTTGATACTGCCATTGATTGATTGCTGACTCCTCACTCACTACTCGCCACAAGTGATCACACAGCTGAGTGCAATGTTCACACCGAAGTATTCTCAAGCGACAGCCAGGCCGGTCTCAAGGCACCCCGCCAGCAGCTCCATCACATCTGAAAACGTCACAGCAAATTTCCAAACAGACGTTATTTGGATAAACTGACCACATATTGGGAATCTAAACGGTTACTTTCTCGCGTGAAAACATATTAAAACTTAATAAAGTGACATATTAACAGCTTTCATCCTGTCTCACAAGGCTGGCAACCAGGCCGGTTTCAAGGCTCCCTGCCAGTGACAGATTAACAGCTTAAACCGTTTGCTCAGTAGACTTGAAGCCTAAATAAACGCATTAAGTTGCGGTTTCACCCATAAGACGGAGCTGAAACGCACACCTTCTATTGATTTGTGCATATCAGAATCTCTAATGGATGGGTTCACTGTTGCAAGCGAGGATTTCATTAAAAAGAATTTCATGCTGAACATTTTTACTGGAAAATTCAATTTAATATGCTAATTTTATCTGTTTGCAGTCAATAACCTCCCACATAGAATAAACAAAGACAACAAGAGAGAGAAGTCTTGCATATTTTCATTATACCGCACCACTCCTTCATCTGGCACACCATTTCAAACCACTGTCACGCTGTTCAAGCCTGGCATTTATGTATCTCATCATTTTACGTCATATGGTTCTTTGCAAGACAATGACTTTCCAGTAAGCCACTTTCCTTCTGTACTTTTGGTACTCATGTACTGATACACGCCTAGTAATAATTGACAATTATCTTTGTTTGGGTGCGGCTGTAATTAAACTACGCCCATTTCAGTATTCATACAGTACATGTTATTCTTATGGTCTAAGACAGTCCAAAAAATATTAGTAAACATGAACAACTCTCTCCCAAATCAAAAAACTAGAGTGCAAAAGAATTGATACTGTAAATATTTTAGCGGCATATACTATATGTATACACATTTCTTTTAAATGTACTGTCTCTTTTAAATTACATTATTCTATGAAGAACATTTCAATTATTTCAACTTTTCTTACAATATATCATATAAATTTGTATTTAAGTCTTTAAATGTATCATTGTTAAGAGATGCACTGCATGTAATTCACATTTTAAATGGACTCACTTTATTAACCGTGCTATATAAATAAGCTTGTTTTACTTTGCCTAGTCATGGAAGTTAACTAAATTGACTAAATAAATTTTCATATAATATATACTGGTGGATAAATCACCTGATTAATTCTAGTAATAACTTTGCTTGATCATTTGATACCTTTTTAAAAATAACTTAAAAGATACAAACAGTTCCTTTTCTCGAACAATTCTTCACTTTTCAATTGAAACAAAACCGAAACAAAACAACAAGGCCTCGGAACAGAAAGTGTTCACACCTATAACTCAGTCAGCAACTTCCAAAACACTTAAAATGTCCAAAGTTCCCGCATAGTTGATGTATGGTTAGGTTTAGATACTTAAAACTTTATAGTTAAGGTTAGAGAAAAATCGCTGCATTTGACTGAAAATGTTAACTACTGAATAAATACACCCCATGAAAACTGTTGATTTTCTGATAATTTTATCCAGATTAAAAGGGACTGTTTGTAACTTCTTACACTCTTATAAATCATTGCGGGTCGGTGTTTCCTATGCGTGCTCACGTGTGACTACGTTGTTCCAACACAAACTACACAGAATCACCAAAACCGCAAAGTTATATCCAGTGACCCCCGTCTTGCAAAACAGTGTCAACTCTTCCTGCTCCAACTCCCCGACCGTGGTCAGAAGACACACAGGGGAGACCGTAGCTTTGGTCTCCAGGGTCGGAGTCGACGCTGTACTCTGCTCTTCTGCCTGCCTGCCTTCACTCACCGCGCTCATTCTCACTTCCTCCACCTCCCACGTGCATGCGCACACACTACACACTGCAGAAGAGTAACGTTATCGTCTCCGACCAGGGCTGCGGTGTCTCCCAAGTTCCTTCTGACCACGGTCGGGAGGCTGAAGAAGGGCACAGTATCAGCATCAATTCGTCTGGTCAGCTAACATTACTGCCAAGCAGGCGAAATATAGAGTGATATTGTGGTTTTAGCTGACTTGTGTCGCATCACTATGTTGATCAATGCCCGTTCATGTCTATGTAGCATGAGCGTGAGCAACAGGACGCTGACTTTCGTTAACCTAATGGCCACAGGTGTCGCAGTTAACAAGCAATTTCTGATTCTTACATAGAGTCCCTTTTAATAGGGTCATTGTATCTGAAAATTTTGATTTTTAAATTAATTTGTCAATGTTGGGAGCACTGTTACGACTGTAACAAAGGAGGGAAATGCACATCAATCTTAGCAATAACAAATTGATTTATCAAAGTAAGTTACAAATGAAAATTACAATGAGGTTTTGTCAGTGTAAAACAAAAGAACGCAACATTGCACACGCACACACCACGTGAGTCAGGGTCCTGGGCCCCAAACTACCTCAATATCTATACATGTAGATACATCTGTGTACAGATAAACATATATCTATACATCTTTATCCTGTATATCTACAGCTGTACCTATGTCTATATAAATAGATATAAACAAAGCAATCAAAATATAGAATATAGTATATAATGCATATGTGGCCCGGGCCCAACAGCCAATGGCAAGGCCGCAACTTAAAGTACCAGTTAGATTTACAATTAATGTTTTTGCTTAGAGCCGACAACGCCACCTAGGAAATACTTGGAGCCTAGGACTCTGATAAATTCAGGTTCTTTTACCTCAGGTGAGCAGAGTTAAAAACACAGGTAGAAGTTTAAATCAAATTAAAACCAGATTTATTGCAATTAAAATAGCATGGGTCTAAAAATGAATGATTAATCTAAAAGGAATAAAATGTTACTAGCAACAAGGTTAAAAACCCTATTAAAAGTCCAGTCCAATCCGGCTCTTTAATCCAGTTCAGTCCAATCTAGTCCAATCCAATCCAGCGATCCTCCTCGTGTCCGCGTTTTAGCTCCTCCCGTACTCCAACAGCCGTCTGCCCGTCTCGGCCGTCTCTCCAGCACCGTCCGAAACTGTGAAACAACAAGAGACCAGGACCAGTAGTGTGTTCTCCACTACTTTGCTATCACAACTCCAGATAAAAGCTATCCTGGTCTGTTTTCAGTGTGTCCGCCACGTAAATGTACCAAAAGGGTACTTATGTTTTTTGAGTGAATCTGCGTTGGCGGACACGGTCTGCTGCATGTAGTCTCACAGGACTCTCAGGTCGCTGGGCTGGTAGGTAGTAGCAGGAGGGCTTTTCTGCTGCATTGCTGTCTCTGGACTGTCTCTGACTGAAGATCTTCTCCTCTGCTGCAAGCCTTTTGTGTCCTCTCCACCTGTGCTGCATCCTGCTAATTGCAGGCTCTCCGCCACACCTGCCGCTCCTCTCCTAATCAGTCTGTGATTGGGGGTGTGGCTGTCCATGGGTCTCATTCCAGTTCATGACTTAAAAACACTTCAATTTACATATTAAAAGCAATCCAAACAACCAACATGCAGGGATAAAACACACAATACAATAAAAACCATAAAACATGCAAAATAGAATAAAATCAACCATAAAACATAAATCATGCATAAGTCATTTTTGACCCTGTCACACATACAATAAAGAAAACCCCTAACCTCTCCCGTGCTCTCTGAGACAAGGGGACCTGCCAGTAGTCCTTCATTAGATCAAACTTTCTGACCCCACTCGGTCAATACAGTCTTCCCTATGTGGAAGTGGAAATGAGTCGGATTTTGTGACATTGTTGACCTTACGGAAGTCTGAACAAAACCTGGGAGTGTTATAGGATTGGGCGCAAGCAAGCAAGCTGACGCCCAGCAAGAAGAGGATGGCTCTGCAATACCATTACCAAGCATATACATCCAAATACTTAATTTTCTCTGGATGAACATGATAAAACCTCTGCTTAATGGGTTGTTTACAATCTCCAACATCTACATCGTGCTCCAATAAATGTGTGCGAATAGGCGTATCACCAAACCAACATGGATGTCGCTTAATCAAGTCTACTAGCTGGCTGTGCTTGAAACCCTCCAAATGGCTCGACAAGCCCTCCAGATCCTGCAGAGATTCCAAATTTTTAAGACGACCATAAAGTACTGCTTCATCTGGGCCTGACACAAGGAGGAGCCTGAGGAGATTATGTGTTCGGCCGTGTGTAAGTGTGTATGTGCATCTGTCTGTCCACAGCTAATCTCGCATACTACTGGGCTCACAGGTGTAATATATTTTGTGCTCATTTATGACTGTATGCTCAAGTTTGCGGTGATTCACACTTTTTGAAAAACATAATTTTTTTAATTTTTTTTTATTCATTTATACTATCATTGACTGCTGATTTCTCACTGCTTTTAACTGGCCGGTAGAGGCTGTAAGTCATCGACTGCTTCAGTGTGGAATCTTGTTTCCGCTAGGGATTAGGAATTGTTCCTCTCTTGATTTAGTCCCATTTCTATGGCAGTAGAAGTTAGTTCATGCTTTTTTACAATGGTGACCAATGACACTTAAAGCCCCCCTCCAGCCAGTTTTACTTCCTGTTTTTTGGTTAATGTTCTTTCTCAAACAGAGAATGGGATAGTGGTTAATAGTCAGACGTAATTCATTACCATGGCAACCAGATTGCATCGTCTTTCAACCCATTTAGATGAATTTACTGTTTCTCAGACCACAAATGAGACAAGCACAACACACCAACCTTCTCTCACTTGCCCTCTTCTTCACCGTCTCCTCCTGGCAAGGCGGCAGTTTTGGGACGTTTTGGAGGTGCACCGTCCACCAGCACCGGCCGCTCTTGCCCCAGCTCCCAGCACCGAAACCTCACCGGGCTGCACCGTGATTAGTTTATTCTCTAACGGGACTTTTATCTTGTTTTCTTTTGGGCTGAAAGTTGTGCGCTGCCCGTCGTTCGGACCTGAAACAAATTTGGCAAACATTGTGGCTAATCAACTTAGTCAGGAAATGACTCAAATAAATATGAAATATAGAAATGCCAAAATACACTAGAGGGGGGCTTCAAATAGCTTCCTTACTCAAAGTACTAAAGCTTTTGGTAAAATATGACATCACATTGTGATAATCTGCGTTGTTCTTGATGCAAAATGGAATGTTTGGTTCGCTTGTTATGAGGAAGCAATAAGATTGTTTCCATCCGATACTCCTGTAACTGGTTGAACAACAGATTTATTGGGACTGTGCCAGCAGGTGCACCGTCCACCGGCACCGGCCGCTCTTGCCCCAGCTCCCAGCACCGAAACCTCACCGGGCTGCACCGTGATTAGTTTATTCTCTAACGGGACTTTTATCTTGTTTTCTTTTGGGCTGAAAGTTGTGCGCTGCCCGTCGTTCGGACCTGAATCAAATTTGGCAAACATTGTGGCTAATCAACTTAGTCAGGAAATGACTCAAATAAATATGAAATATAGAAATGCCAAAATACACTGGAGGGGGGCTTCAAATAGCTTCCTTACTCAAAGTACTAAAGCTTTTGGTAAAATATGACATCACATTGTGATAATCTGCGTTGTTCTTGATGCAAAATGGAATGTTTGGTTCGCTTGTTATGAGGAAGCAATAAGATTGTTTCCATCCGATACTCCTGTAACTGGTTGAACAACAGATTTATTGGGACTGTGCCAGCAGGTGCACCGTCCACCGGCACCGGCCGCTCTTGCCCCAGCTCCCAGCACCGAAACCTCACCGGGCTGCACCGTGATTAGTTTATTCTCTAACGGGACTTTTATCTTGTTTTCTTTTGGGCTGAAAGTTGTGCGCTTCCCGTCGTTCGGACCTAGAACAAATTTGGCAAACATTGTGGCTAATCAACTTAGTCAGGAAATGACTCAAATAAATATGAAATATAGAAATGCCAAAATACACTGGAGGGGGGCTTCAAATAGCTTCCTTACTCAAAGTACTAAAGCTTTTGGTAAAATATGACATCACATTGTGATAATCTGCGTTGTTCTTGATGCAAAATGGAATGTTTGGTTCGCTTGTTATGAGGAAGCAATAAGATTGTTTCCATCCGATACTCCTGTAACTGGTTGAACAACAGATTTATTGGGACTGTGCCAGCTTTTTACAGTATAAAGCCTTGTTGCAGTGCTGCAGTCTCCAATGGGCAACTCAACAACCAAAGAAGCATATAAACAGGTAATTTTTTTCCAACTGAATTACAGTAAGAACTTAATTGAGAATTTTAACTATATTGGAGTTAAACAAACAATTTCCACACTGCACTGACAAAATGCATTTACTTTAAGAAAGCAATGTTTCATTTTCACAGACATTTTCATTTGACACTGTCAATATTCTATTTTTATTAGCATTATTTCCTCAGACACATAGGTGATGTTTTCCATCTTGTTTAGCAATTAGCAGGATGTAAATCATATGTTATATGATAACATATTTGACAAATCATAGAAAATTAGGCTGATCCAAACAAGTGATTTCCTTTAGGTGCAGCTCCAGATTTTTTTTGCTCTTTTAAAATTTGTGTAATTTTCTAAGAAACTATTGCACTTACAATACATGAATACAAAAACGTTGCAGATGTATAATGTGTATAATGGACATTTGTATATCTAGATCAATACAAATTTAAATCTCTAAACATCTCTTTTTGCTATTAAAACCATAAAAACAGATTTACAGGACTATGCATCCTTGGTGGGGTATGCAGTCTCTGCAGTCTTTTTTTTTTTTTTTTTTTCTTTTATTCCTTTGAAATTTAATTAATTCTATTTGGTCAGCAGGTTTGAATATTTGGCTTTGGAGAATGGCGAGTCAAATAATGTTGCCTGTGCTGCTTTTGGGGATGATAAGTAAGTATCTAATTAAATCAAATTAAGTTGAAGTACAGTACAGAAAATCTCTAAATCATTTGCTTTGTTTTACTATACTAAACACGTAACATAATACAAGTTACATAATACCAGGCTGAAAATTTAATTAAATTGAATTAAATATTCAATTAAATTAACTTATACTTCTATAGCTAAATGTATGTAAATTCACTAACTGACATTTGTTTATTGATGTTAGCAGACTCTGATTTTTATCCAATTATATTTATGTGTTTGTTTTCATAGGTATGGTATCTCCTCAGACTACAAGTAAGTTGAAGTTTAAATAATCTTTTAGTCATTTGTTCATACTTTTAACAGATCAGTCATACAATCAGTAGCTCAAAGCAGTTTTAACTTCAAGGTTATATGTATTTCCCCTGGATTACAGCTAATACCACTGCTGTATGATTGTTTGTTAGCAGGAATAAGTAGCTTTGAACAGAACGTGTTAGCTGCAGCTTATGTCAAGCTAAATTTCAAGTTATTTGTCCCTTTTAAGGTTTTGAAATATATAGTGACTATAAAATGACAGCTCACAGTATAAAGTATTATACGTGAATTTATTACTCTACTTTTATAATAGTACACAATTTACATCCCATGCAAGTGTTTAGTGTTACAGTGCGTTCATATAGCACAGCAAAAGCAAAGGGTGTGGACTGGAGGTTGGGGAGGTACCACACTTTGACACCAGAGGCAAAGGTTTGCTTTGCTTTGTTATACTTATCAAGTTACATGATACCAGGCTGAAGATTGAATTAAATTCAATTATATTAACTTTTACTTCTGTAGATGCATTTATGTAAATGTAATGACATTTGTTAATTGATGTTAGCAGACTCTGATTTTTATCCAATTATACTTATTTGTTTGTTTTCATAGGTTTGGCGGGTCCTTCGATTCCAAGTAAGTTGAAATTTGAATAATCTTTTAGTCATTTGTTCATACTCTTAACAGATCAGTCATACAATCAAAAGGGTGTGGACTGGAGGTTGGGGAGGTACCACACTTTGATACCAGAGTCAATGGTTTGCTTTGTTTTATTATACTTAACAAGTTACATAATACCAGGCTGAAAAATAGTTAAAATTAAAAAAAACAAAAAAAACACAGTTTAACCTTTGCCAATATGGCATTTGCCAATAACACCAATATGAGCATTTTATATTTTTTTAAAAATGTGGTGTCTTTTGTTCTTTCTAGTACCCCTCTACCCCATTGAGGGAACCAGAAGCTTTGTCTCAGATGATGGAAGTTCTCCTCGAATTCCCCTGCAACGACCTTTTGTGTATTTCGGACGGACGCATAATCAGATTTATGTATGTAACAATATTATTAGCATTTACTAAATCCATAAATTATTATTAATTAATAAATAAGAGAAGCACATTCTGAAATATTTTATGAAATTAATATTTTTTTTTTTTTACTTCTACCTAAACAGTAACACTTTATAATAACTATCATTTATAAATGGTAAATTGATAGTTAATTAAAATTTAGTTAATAGTTACTTTACTGTTAACGAACCATGAAATGATAATTAATGTTTACTAATTATTAGAAATGCTATAATTTACGTTAGTTTAAAAGTTTTTTTTGGATGGCTTTTATAAAGTTGCAACTAATTCTAATATCTTGTTAAATGGTTACTAAATGCTTTGTAAAGCATCTAAAACCATTATCTAAATAGATAGTATTAAAAGTATTAACTATGTAATGTTTATGGATGTTTTACAAACGATTTCTTAAAAGTTTAGAAATAATTTGGTAATCATTAACAAAATACTTAATATAGTACATCAAATGTTATAATGTGTACAACAATAAACTGTTAATAAATACTTTAATAATGCAATCCAAATATAATTGTTATCGTCTCCTATCAGCTATGATACAATATATAATTTATAAATGAATTATTTCATATTAAACAAACTAATGATAAAACAACATAAATTATAGCATAACTAATAATTGGTAAACATTATTAATTATCATTTCATTGTTTGTTAACAGTAAAATAACTATTACAAAGTTTAATTAACTATAAATTTACCATTTATAAGTGATTTCTAAGTTTATTATAACGTGTTACCATACGTACTAATTCTTTGTCAGTAAGAACTGGTTTACTTTTTGTATTCCAGGTGAACCACAATGGACACCTGACCTTCAACAGTCCTTGGTATAGTTACATACCTGAAAGGATTCCAGTGCGTGGATCCAGAGACCTCATTGCTCCATTCTGGACAGATTTAGACAACAGAGAAAATGGTCAGATCATCTACAACCAATACACCAGTGGTAGCATCCTCGGACGAGCTACAGAAGACATTAATCGTTACTTCCCACAGTTGAACTTCAGGGCCAACTGGGTCTTTGTTGCAACATGGTATCAGGTGGCTTACTATCCAACCACTGGAACAGTAAGTCATCTTGTTCTAAATGAGGAAACACATATGATGTGTATTTTACCTATTACTTCCTATATTTACTATAATAACCACATGTACATTTTTTTTCAGCAAACAACGGCCCAAGCAGTCTTGATCTCTGGTGGCCAGTACTCGTTTGTGCTGATGAATTATGGGATAATAGCCTTTACAACTCACAATGTACAGGTTAGAGCCATTAAAATTATATGCAATATACATTGTAAAAAGTTGCCATGCCTTATTTAAATCTGAATGCAATTATGGAAATGCACAAATACAAAAAACTTTAACTACTTTTATCAATGTGACATGTATTTCCAGGCTGGATATGACACACAAAACTCCACTCACCATTTCTCCATCCCTGGATCATTCTCTAACACTGCATCAGGCAGTAATTCAACTTTCCGCCTGAGCAGCAATGTCAATGTAACCGGTCGCTGGGCTTTCCGGTTAGACGAAGGATTAAGAGGCTGCACTTTCAATGGTAAGACCAGAACCAGAGGGTGGTCACCAAAGGTACTTCTTTACAGTAATGTACATATATGATCACCACTCCATGAAGATATTGGAAATTCTGACGATAAATCTCTGCTTGTTGAAGTATGTTTTATATGCTGCACACAGCTGAGTATATTGTGCACTGAACTGCTATTACATTAGAATATGGTGACATACAAATGAACTGTGTTGCAAGTCAAGTTTTTAAAAAAAATTCTTTAATTTCATTATTTTGTGATTTGCTTTGGTATGCCGAAGTATTTCTTAAAAGTAAAATGGTAATGTATTCTACAAGGTCAAGACGCTGACCATGATAATGTCCCCAGTTTAAGATGGCTAGGGATCATTCTTGCATGTCATCCTCCTTTCTACCCTCTCATTTCCTGTTACCACTCTACTGTTTGCTATAAAAACAAAGGCAAAAATGCTCCCAAAATCTTTGAAAATCAAATGTTTTAAATGCTAATAGTGTTTGCATGTTGAAGTCAATGCCTTTCAAGGAAACTTTCTTTTTATTTTCTTCAAAGATCAACCCGTGCAGCTGGGTGACTCATTCTGGAGTGACAGTACCTGTGCACAGAAGTGCACTTGCACCTCAACAGGCCTGCAGTGTGTCAGCCAACCCTGCTCCTTTTCCCAAATCTGCCGACCTACTGCCTTTCAGTTCTCCTGCCAGACGGTGCGGAGAGGCATCTGCTCATTAAGTGGTGATCCACATTACTATACCTTCGATAAGAAAGCGTTTGACTTCATGGGCACCTGCACTTATGTTATTTCTGAGCAATGTGGTCGTGGGCTGCCCTACTACAGAGTAGAGGGCAAGAATGAGCATCGGGGCAACACTCGAGCCTCTTGGACACGACTGGTCAAAGTGTACGTCTATAATGAAACCATCGAGCTTGTCAAGGGACATCCTGCTGCAGCCAAGGTTAGAACTAAGTCTCCAATTACTGTAATATTTTTTATTTAGTACATATTTTTACAACTATGTCTTTGCTTGCTGGTGTGCTTTCAGGTCAATGGCATCTTTGCAGCCACTCCATTCTATCTCAACAACGGCGCAATCCATGTTTATAACTCAGGATTTTCTGTGGTCATCAGTACTGCCTTTGGTTTGGAGGTGTCTTATGATGCAAATCATTATGTTAGGATCGGTGTGCCCTACACTTACCAGAATGCAACATGCGGCCTGTGTGGAAACTTCAACAATCGCCGTGAGGATGACTTTCAAACCCGCCAAGGCGAGCTTGTGAGCTCTGAAGTGGTGTTTGGCAACAGTTGGCAAGCATTAGGGGACAATGAGACTGATTGTGAGCCCCGATGTGCAGGGCAAAGCTGTGCTGCCTGCACTGTGGCTCAGAGAGCTTTGTACAGCAATACTGCCCATTGTGGTATCCTCCAGAGCAGTCCTGGACCTTTTGCTGGTTGCCATCGACAACTTCCCCCACAGACCTTTGTGCAAGGCTGTGTGTTTGATCTGTGTGTTGGAGGAGGGTACCAACCCATTCTGTGCCAAGCCCTAAATGTGTATGCAAGTCTGTGTCAACAAAATGGTATACAGTTGCCAAACTGGAGGAGACAAGGCTTCTGTGGTATGTCTGTCCGTCAATCAAGAAGATTTCAAAGAATCCTTTGGGTAAAATGTCCATGATGTCAATATCAATGTTGTTTTCTTGTGTCTAGAAATCATCTGCCCAGCCAACAGTGACTTTGTGTCCCAAGGCACAGGATGTCCAGCCACCTGTGTCAATCCTAATTCTACCAACAACTGCCCTCTCCCTTCCCGGGAGAGCTGCATCTGCAATTCAGGCTACATCCTCAGTGCTGGAGTCTGCGTCCCTCATGCTGAGTGTGGCTGCAGCTTTGAGGGTCGCTACTATCGCTCTGGAGAAACTGTAATACTAGACGAGGACTGTGGGAGACGCTGTATCTGCAGTAGTGGTTCCATGACCTGCCGCTCCCATGTCTGTGGACCATTAGAGTCTTGCAGGGTGGAAGAGGGAGTAAGAGGATGCAGACCTAACAGTTATGCAACATGCTGTATAAAAGGTCAAGGGTCATATCATACATTTGATGGACTGACTTACCATTATCCTGGGGCGTGTCAATTGACCCTTGCCAAAGTAATGGGATTGTCTAGTTACCCAAATTTTGAGGTGACAGCAGCAAAAGTGCCCAGAGGCCAACAAGGTTTTGCTCGGTTCCTGAAGTTTGAGGCGGAGGGAACACAAATCTCCATTGAAATGACAAACAGCAGGGAAGTTCAGGTAAGTCATATAAAATATTTCAAGAGCTTATGAAGAGAAATGAGTGGTGACAGAAGAGAGAAGTTTTAAATATAGGATTATTTCTGTCTTGCATGTTGCAATCTTGTTTAGATCAACACATAAAAGGAAACACCAAAGATTGATTAATATAAACTGAAAACCTTGTTACCCATAAAATCTGACACTGGTTGTTTAAATGGTCCTTTAGGTTGACGGTCAGCGGATCAGTCTACCATTCAGCTCAGCATCCAATCAATTCCAAATCTACCACAGCAGCATTCACAGTATCATCCTTCGAACCTCCTTTGGTGTAACTGTGCAGACAGTCTGGCCTCACTTTGTGCGTGTCACTGCACCTGGTATCTACAACGGCTCACTGGGTGGACTCTGTGGTAATTACAATGGTCACTCACATGACGACTTCCGCATACCCAATGGCGTCCTGGTCCACAGCTCTCAGGACTTTGGGGACAGTTGGCGAGATGGCCCCCTCACGGCACACTGCGTGGAAAGTGTAACTCATAACTCATTGACAACAAATTACAATTCTAGTGAGTACTGTGGCATTCTTGCCTCACCGCATGGGCCATTTGCCCAGTGTTTGGCCATGGTGAACCCACAGCAGCATGTGGATGCATGTGTGGAGATCCTTAGAGCCTCTAGAGATCCAGCATCAGCGCTATGTGAGGTCCTACGAGATTATGCATTAATGTGTCAACAGAAGGGTGTTGCCCTAGGACACTGGAGGAATGCAACTGGCTGTGGTAAGCACCTTTCCCCCTTTTGATGTAGGTAGTTTTGATATAATACAATGATTTTGCTTAATTAATTGCTTTGTTTTTCTGTAGCGCAAAACTGCCCTCAAAACAGCCATCATGAAGTCTGTGGAAGTACTTGTCCTTCCACCTGCCCCAGCCTCGCTTTCCCTTTCACCTGTGACACTGTGTGTCAGGATGGGTGCCAGTTGATGATGGTTTTATCCTCAACGGCAACCAGTGCGTACCACCTACAGGCTGTGGATGCAATCACCAGGGACGCTATCGGCGGGGGGGCGAACAATTCTTGCACGGTGATGAGTGTCAGAGCTTGTGTACCTGTAATGGCACTACAGCGGCAGTCCACTGTATCCCCAACTCCTGTGGTCCCCAAGAGTCCTGCCGTGTGGTGGAGAGAGAGTTTGGCTGCTATCCCAACCTTCATGGCACCTGCACTGCCGGCGGTGACCCTCACTACTTCACCTTTGATAGCAAGCGCTATGACTTCCACGGAACCTGCCGCTATGTTATGGCGACTCCTTGTAACGCCACTGATGGACTCCACCATTTTTCAGTGGAAGCTAAGAATGAGCCGTTGGGAGGGCTGGGAATTTCAGTCCTATCTGAAGTTTTTGTAAATGTGTGGGGGTATCGAGTGCATATGTCAAGACGGAGCCGCGGTGTGGTACAGGTGAGTTGCACATATTCAGAACTATTGAAGAAGGTCTTTATCAATTCATTCCTCTGACTCTACTTAATCTATACTGGATTTTACAGCTGTCATTTTTAAAAACACCAGAACGCAAATACAAATCTATGATTGTTCATCCAATTTTGTTTTTCCAATGTTAAAGGTGAATGGAGTAACTAAAAACTTACCTATTATCTTGAATGGAGCTCGTGTATCTATCTATGCAAGGGGATTGAACATATATGTCGATGCTGATTTTGGCCTGAGTGTCATGTACGATGGATCGTATCATATGTCAATCTCTGTACCTTCAAATTACAGGTAACCTCCATTTACTGTAGGCTATGTTTAACTGCTTTAGTTTACGTTCTGAAAAAATATTTTATTGCGAATATTTGACACATTTACCTTCAATCTATCAACATATTGTCTTCAATCCAGTGGGACAACATGTGGACTTTGTGGAAACTTCAATGGAAATCCAAATGACGAGTTCCACACTCCATCTGGAACGTTGGTCAGCACTCCACAAGAGTTTGGGACGGCTTGGAAAGTGGCAGGAAACTACACCTGCAGTGATGGGTGTGGCTCCTCCTGCCCACAATGCACCAATGAGGGACCTGCTAGAGCCCAATGTGAGGTGATTTTATCAGCCAGCGGCCCCTTCAGCTTCTGCCATGAGCAGGTGGACCCAGCGCCATATTTCAATAGCTGTGTGTTTGATGTTTGTCTTCGGGGAAATGAGTTCCTATGCACGGACATTCAGGAATACGCCAGTGCCTGTCAGTCTGCTAATGTTCAAATCTACCCTTGGAGACTGAATACCAACTGCAGTAAGTCGACCAGTCAATGTGTTGTTTGTCTAATTTACAAACAGACTAGGAAACAATCAAAGAAGCGTTTCCCAAGAAAAAGTCTCAACCTACTGCATCTACATACATGCTTAGTTAATTGACAGACTCAATCATTTTTAGCCATCTGACATCCATCATTTCTTTCCTCACTTATAAAGGTATTGACTGTCCAGCCAACAGTCATTATGAGCTGTGTGGTACCGACTGTGCCCACACCTGTGCCAGCAGCGTTGATGCCACCTGTGAGCAAGTTTGCTCGGAGGGATGTTTCTGTGATGAAGGTTTACTCAGGGGTGGGACGAGTTGTGTCCCTGAGGGAAACTGTGGCTGTCAATATGAAGGCTTCTACTACGATGTAAGTCATATAGTTTGTAAATGAATAGAACACCAGATTTGTATAACTATGCCTCAATAATAAATCTGATTGTCTCAATGATTTCAGTTTTTGCACATATAACCATTTCCCTTTGATCAAGGGTCTACCCACCTCTGTCAACCATCAACATTAGTGTGCTTTACAATGAAACTATCCTCATTTGCCTACAATTATCAAGTAACAAGTTATTTTGCAATACTGTAAAGAGAAGACCAAAACAACACTACAATAGTGGCTCTGTTTATCATCAGATTACTCAAACCTGGAAGAACGATTTGCTACTTTATTGTGCGACATGTATTGTGTGTAAAAACTGGTATTTTGTACCTTGACCCACCAACTGTGGTAGCAGCTGCCGCACTTATAAGTGTCAGAATACTGGCTGACTGTAGCCTCAGATTGTGCTTTTCACACCTTAAATACACAAAATTATCCCTATTTACATCTACTCTCCCCATGACACCTCCATTTTGTCCTGCTTTTCTCTTGTTAACACAATTTGTCCATTGTTTTTTTTTCTATTTTATTACCTAATATTGTTATATACAGTCAATGTGTGTTACTGTACAATATGGCATATGTATATGAACGTGTTGCATATGTTAACAAAGTAAATGAAATGGACAATAGCATTTAAGACAAATCTGACAAGGAAAGGGAAAACACACATCTCTGGTTCTTACCTTGTGCTCCAGTCTATTGCTAAAAGGAGATTTTTGACTATTGAATTTCAAGAAACATTTTAGCAAAGCTGCAAGCAACAAGATTGAGTGACAACTTGGTAGAAAACAATGACAATCGGGTTCCAAGCAGTGTAGCTATATCGTTTTACGGTAAAAAAATAAATAAATAGCAAATCACATGACTACAATTTAGTGTGTGATAGGCTACAGACAGAACAATGATAATTTCATTATCCCAGTCCACTCAGCAGCCGTTTTGTGTTATTAATGTAGCACATGCTAAATTTTTAATAATTTTGTATGCATGTCTTTGTCTCACCTGTTGCAGCCTCTCGATGACTTCTGGACTGATGCATGCTCCAAGTACTGTGTATGCCATGGTCCCCATGACCTGCGATGTCAAGTTGCATTTTGCACCGAGACACAAGAGTGCACCATCAGAAACGGCCAGCTGGGCTGTTTTGATCCAATGTCTACTAGCACTACGTTGGGGGATCCACATTACATCACCTTTGATGGGACAGTGGCTCATTTCCAGGGCACATGCTCTTACATCATTACTGAGAGTGTGAGCCACAGCCCTAATGAAACACAGTTTCAGGTAGTAGCCACCAATAATCACCGTGGCAACAACCGCGTGTCGTTTGTGTCAGCAGTGGATATATACCTCTCAAATCAAAGAGAGAGTGTGCATATCAGGATTGGACCCAACAAAATAGTAAAGGTAAACCATTTATTACTTGAAGATGAAAAACTTTCTAAATCGGTTTGGTGTAAACATACGTAACGACAAGTGCCTCCTCACCCTTCTTTATCTTTCTATTATCTTTCATCCTACCAGGTGAATGGAAGTGCCGTGTCTCTTCCCACCACTGTAGGAACCTTAGCTCGGATGGTCAGAGAGGGAGGCTACATAGTGGTCGATGCCATTGATTTGGTAGTCCACTTTGATGGCCGTAGTACTTTACTGGTCAGAGTACACTATCGCCGTCAAAATAGAGTCATCGGGATGTATGGAAACTTCAACGGTGATCCTGCAGATGACAAAGTCTTGCCCAATGGCACATTGGCACAAAATGACAATCAATTTGGAAACAGCTGGAAGTCACCCACAAGCCAACCAGGGTGAGCTGAACTTGTAGGGTATTCCACGCACAAAGTGGCGTCAAAATATCATCAAAATATCATCAGTTAACAATCTTTCACTACATAAAGAAACAACAACACACTTATTACAGAAACATATGTTGTGGCAAAATAAACAAAGTCAGCCCAAGTATTAAACGTATAATGTCTTTTCTAGATGTGGATCCACCGATGAAGTGATTGGTGATGGACTGGACAACTGTCGATTTAGGGCAGAATACTCTCAGCTCTGTAGCGTCATCACCAACAGTAGCGGCCCATTCAGTGCCTGTCACCCGCACTCTGATCCTCAGCCATTCTTCAGTTCCTGTGTCTACGATCTCTGCCTCTACACTAAAGCCAATGGCATACTGTGTTCTGATGTCGCAGCCTATGAGAAAACCTGCTCTGTTTTGGGGTTAAACATCTCTGATTGGCGCTCTGCTTTGTATTGTCGTAAGTTTGCATTAGACCATAGGTATCTTCTCTCTTACCTGTTTTGTTTCTCTTTCATCACTCCTTGTCTCATCATTTCCCCACTATTTCCATAGCTGAGTCAGACCCCTGTGACCAGCTGGACTGCACAGAGCATGAGTGGTGTGGTGAGAAGGACGGTGTGTACGGCTGCTTCTGTGATGAGCACCACCATCGGCCCAACAATATGAGCTACGGTGAGGGCAGCTCCTCTTAAAGCACTGCTTTGTTTTAAGATCGCAGAAGTGACATGTGTAAGATGAGTAGTAGACATTGCTACATAGTACAATGGCATTGTTCGTGAAACAACACGAGTGCACGGAACAATACGATCCACTCAGGTTTCGGTTTATCATAGTTCTTCCGCTAAAATCAGGTAGGATTTAGCTATGACTCCCAAAGTGCATTTAGGCAAAAAATATCAAATCCCAACCTTAAAATTCTGTTCATGCACCGCTGACGGCCAGTGGAGGCTAAAGACTACGGTGTTGAAAAAAGTGATTCTGCAATCTGCAGCTTCCGGGCCAATTTTGAATGCTTTCAGGCGCCCCTGACTGGCAACAACAATCGCTGTCAAGGCTCATGGGTATTGTAGTAATGTGAACCATCAACGATTCAAAAATGACGGACAAAACATGATTTCTCAGAAAAAAATGTTTAAATTATTTAAACTGGTGATTCAATATAAACCTATAGTATTGTGGGTTTATTACTATGAGCAACACCTACATATACAGCAGTCATTTGATCCATTAGTAATCTAAAAATATTGATGAATGCAACTTTAATCATGAGACCATGTCTTTTATTTCTATCTCTCTCTCATAGACTCGTCCATCAGTTGTAACAGTAGTTCAGGCACCATGTCTGTGTCGCGCTGCCAGCTGTTTGAAGCTGGCTTCCACCCTGGCGCCCTCCACCTCCAAGATCACTCCTGCAACGGGACTGTCGAGGACGGACGACTGGTGTTCCACTTTAACAATGACGACAAGCTGTGTGGGACAACTCTCAGGGTACAGCCCATAGACTATAATGGAATCAACACAGACTGAAGAAGATTTTAGATGTAAATGCTGTCCTTAAGACGTATTACAACAAATAACTTATACCATTTTGTCATTTCAATTTTAAGAGCAATGGAACCCATTTCACCTATGAGAACCTGATCCAGGGCGACGTGGACACTCATGGAGGTCTAATCAGCCGCCAGAAAAACATTCATCTGCGTTTCTGCTGTGAATACCCTCTTTGGCAGGCCCTGTCTATGGATGTGGGCATCAACCCTGTAGAGAGGTGACAATACTATCTAATCTGCATGTTTTATTGACTTAAGTCTGTCTGTCCTTTTTTATAGTGAACATCTGTCTAAAGCAGTGGTGGAATGTAACTAAGTACATTTACGCAAATACTATGTTTAAAGCGGCAGTGGGTAGAAATGGAGCAAGTATGATTAAAAAAAAAAGTTGTTTTTATAAAACAATCACGTTATCCTGACAGTAGTGCATGAGACTGATGAAAAAAAATCATGTGCATCTGTGTCCTCCGTTGCTCCTATGGCATTGGCCAAATATCATAGAGGAAAACAACCAATCAGAGCCGAGCTGGAGTCTGCCGTCTCTCAGCAGCTGTCAATCACTCGCAAACTCTGATCAAACGGTCAAACTAGGCAGCGCTGATCAAATATGAATCAATATTCTGTAACTGAAATGCCTATTTCTCGCCTCAAATGTTTTCAGAAACATCTTGTAGTGTACTGTTTAGCTGTTGAGAAAATACCAAGCATCGCCCACCAGCCAGAGAATAGCCAATAGGAATGCTCTCGCTCTGAAATGACCTGTGATTTGCCAAAATTGTACTTTAAGTACATTTTTCTGATTATACTGACATACTTTTACTTAAGTAACATGTATAATGCAGGACTTTTACTTGTAACAGAGTAATTTTACAGTGCTGTATTAGCACTTTTACTTGAGTAAAGGATTTGAATACTCTCTCCACCCCTGGTCCATAGTGATACGTCATGGCGTATGTAATGATAATAGGGTTTCAATATTTACGCATTCAATTACGGTATATTTAACAGTGCTACATCTGCACCTCTGACCTTTTTTGAGTACTTATCTTCTGTGGCAGTGGTGCTCTATGATGATGGTAATTACAAAGATTTGAAATAGGTGCCCTTGGTTGTCAGAAATTTTGTGTAACTGCCCACTACCCGCAATTTGCACCATCACTAATTAACTTACCATTTAAACCAACAATACAAAGAAAACTTAAAAGAAATCCAGCAAGACTTTGTTGCCAAATACCTGCCAGTGACTTGTTCCTTCTCAAGTGTAGTCACATTATGTGTTGTTGTTGTTTTCGTAGCATTGTGAGGAAGAAACTTCCATCAGGCCGAGGACGGTATCATGTGAGGATGATCCCCTACCAGGACTCTGGCTTCCGCTACCCGATGACCACTAACAGAAACTTAGACATGGAAATCGACCAAAGGTTGTATGTGGAGTTACGTACAGAAGGAGTCGACGGAAGGCAGATATCTACCGTTGTGGAATCTTGTTGGGCCACGCCAATCAACGTCGCCAGCTACCCCGTCCGCTGGGATCTCATAAAAGAAATGTAAAGGAGCTATTGCAACTTTATCTTATCTTAGCACGCTGATCACTGGTTCTTAATTGCCAAAGTCTGAAAACTTTATAGTCCGTCTGGTCACATTGTCTCTACTACCTTCTTCCAGGTGTCCTAATCCAGCAGATACTACAGTAGAGGTAGTTCAGAATGGCGTCTCCACTGTGTCCCGATTCTCCTTCAGGATGTTCACCTTTACCAACTTTACATCCATCTACCTTCACTGCCACGTCAGTCTGTGTCTTAAGGCACACAACAACTGCACACCTGTAAGTACTACCGTGTTTGTGTGTTTTTTAGTGAGTTTAGATAGATTATCAACAGGTGCATCAACAGAAGCCTCTAATGTTGTTGTTGTCCTGCAGCACTGCTTCCCAGGTCACCACCACCGAAGTAGGAGGGACATATCCCTCCATGGATTTGAACAGATCTCACTAGGACCACTATTCCTGCCACAAGATAAATTAGGTAAAGATCTCTTATCTTCTCATACCTTTTGTACTTTTGATGACAGCAAGCTTGATGAATATACATTTTATGTAAATTTTGGTTCTTCTCTTGCAGTCAGAGTGGTGAGATCGATGAGTGCTGCAGGCCAGATGACCCCACTGCTGACCCCACTGGTGACCCTGCTAGTCGGTTTGCTGACAGCAATAACTCTGGTCTACATCTAAGACAATCCATATTCTAAAATCACTCAAGCTTTTGGATTGAATTTCTGTTTGGGAGGCCTCATCATTGTTGTGTTGTGTGACTTGTGTTTGGTAGTTAGATTAAAGGATAAGTAATTATTGATTTACAACAGTAGGTGGCGGCAATGTGCACTATATACAAGTTGGATGTTTGAGTTATTAGGTCCCTGCCCTTAAGAACAGAAGGGCCACATCTAGTTTTGTTCCTACCTTCATCCGTACACAAAGACGCCAGCATTACTGCACTGTTACACCTACTGCCCCCGACTCTTACTCCATGTTTTTATCATTAGCTTTTGTACGTGACTTAGTTAGTATTTTTTGATATATATGTTTTATATGTTTTTAGATGTTGCATTTGTTCACTGCACAAATCACTGAAAATAAAGTAATTTGAATTGACTTGAGTCCTTAGTTTCTTTTGTGGTGGTTCTTATCATTAAGTCTCTATCATATCAGAATTAGGGCTGTCAATCTATTAAAATATTTAATCGCGATTAATCACATGATTATCCGCAGTTAATCGCAATTAATTATGGTTGGACATGGTTGGTACCAATGGATTCCTCCGGTTTTTGTAGTTTTGTACAGTATGATGCCAGGAGTTTTTTTTTACTGAAATACTCCTGCTTCATTGATTTGCATTGATTTTCCTACTATAAGCATTTTAATTTTTGGACGAAATTTGTGAACACTCTCCTTCTCTCTCTCTCTGCCTTTACTTTTGGTATTAAATAACAGTATTATTGTGGATTTCTTTCCCTTTTGGATCAGGTTCTCTGGGGCCAGATTTATAGTAAGGAGGGTATTATCAGATGAAAGTATCAGATGTCACTGATGATGCAGGGCTAAATCAGAAATAGTCTAGTCTTAGTGCTGTGAATTGCACATCTATTACTCATCTATTAATATATAAAATAGACATCTTTGTTGTGGGTACCCTGTATTGTCGTCCCGAGGGGAGTTTTTCAAATTCATAAACAGAGGATGTACAGGGTCCTGAAATAATAATGATGCTTTCCTCTTAGTTCGTGTATTATACAGCTCCACCAGCTGTCTCTGGGGGTTCCCTATAATCTTTCTGGCTGTTTTAACTAGTTTTGTGAGCTTGCTTTTGCTTCTAGCCCCTGAATTTCCGTACCAGTATGTTGTTGTTGATAGCGGATCCTAATCATCCTAAATCCAAAGTTAGCTGAATAACATATTCTCCTTGTTCCCTGATTTTGAACCATCTCTGCACCATTCAGTTTGTTATTTTTTTATGGGCTAATATTGAGTATTGCTTACTAGTGAAATGTTTAAAACATAATGACTATCTTCTTTCAGGACATAAACGGTGTCTCTGAGAACAAGACAATGCTTGGCTTTTGACAACCCTGTAAAGCTTTCTTTTATCTACTGCAGTTGATTTCCTCCTTTTCTTCCTGCATGATAAAGAACTGTTTGTAGATGGGAATCCAGGCCAACTCATGTCAATCTTAACTGCCCCATAAGAGCAAATTTGGTTTGCTTCCATAATTTAGTACCGTCACTCACAACCACATCAAACCCCTTACAAAAGACTACTTCAGTAGCTGATCGTAAAAAGTAAAACTATAACAAAGATTGTGACGGCTTTGTCAGTTTGATTCTCTGTCTTGGCCTGCCTCTGTCAGTTCCCCTTATTGCCTGGCCCCTCCCCTCTCATTAGGAGATTGGCCTCACCTGCTGGGAGCAGATAAAAGCAGGGTAATTCCAAGATGGCCTCTCTCTCTCCCTCATGGAAGGCTGGTGCCTTGCAGGCTCCCAGCTTGGTTTGGTTTGGTTATCTGTAGTTATCGTTCATGTTACAGGGATTTTAGGTTAGCCTTATAGTTTCACAGCACCCATCAGCCACGACTGACTACTGACTTTACACCCTTATTGACCTTATTTTGATTCAGTTGAATTTTCCTTACACAATGTACCTGCTTACTTAACTGTTACTGTGTGGACTTCCCTTCTTTATGCTCTTGAACAAGCTGGGCATAACAAGTGGGGGCTCGTCCAATTGTGAACCTGAAATGTTAAAAGTTTAGGTGAATTTGTGTAGTAAAAGTGTGTTGGGAGGCCCACAGTTACAGTTTAGGTCTATATTGTGTTAAAGGTCACATATTATGCTCATTTCCAGGTTAATAGATGTATTTTAATGTTGCACTAGAACATGTTTACATGCTGCAGTGTTCAAAAAACCCTTTATTCTTATAGTGTCTCTCTCACTCAGCCTGCATTTAGCCTCTGTCTGAGAGATCCTGGTTTACAGCCTGTCTCCTCCCACTCTGCTCTGATTGGTCAGCGTTTCTGTCAATCAAACGTCCTCAACAACACAACGTCACAGATAGAGAGAGAGAGCTACCGGTAGCTCTGACTGTAAGGAGAGGGAGAAGCAGCTAGAATAGAGCTTATAAACCACTTTAAAGTTTATAAACTAAACTTAAAACCCGTTAGCATGTAGCTACATGCTACCGCTATGAGACGGTGTGTAAACACAGCGACCATCAGGGTGGAAAATAGAAGATGTGAAACAGTAGTCAGTTCATTATTTCTGCTAAAAGATAAATGTATGGAAGATCAGAGTAATGGTATATTATTTACAGTAGTAGCTGTCTCTGTGTTACCATGACTACAGACCACCGGAGCTTAGCTTACCATAGTTTACCAGAGCTGAAAGACTTTCTCCTGTACCATGTTAACATAACTAACTAACAGGTGAGATGATTACAAATGCTGTGAATAATTAATATTGTCATCTGTCTACTCAAATAAAGTTTGACTGTGAAACTGAAATGTGTTGTGTTGCTTACAAGTCACTATTTACTACCTGTACTCTTCTACATGCATGACATCAAATATGTATAATATATAAATATCATCTGTTTAAACAGTGTAATTACATAAAGCCTTTGTGAATGAACATGTTATATTTAGATGATGGGAGTACATGAAGCCTGTTCTGCTGGTTCTTGCAGACTAACAGTAGGAGCTACTTTGCTCAAGTTCGGTTGAGGAGGAGAGACAGTGACGCGCTGTGGGGCGGGGTCAGCTACTGAAGGTTCTCTCTGGTTCGACCAGGAAACCCTTAGATGGCTTGCATTTCTCTAATGACGTCAGAAGAGAAGGAAAAAAAGCGAAGTGATTTTCTACACCCATTTCCGGACAAACGGAGCAGGAGAAAAAGAGGATGGTCTTTTATGATACTATGGTGACCTGTAGACACACTGGGGACAGATATTGATGTTTAAAAGACATGGAACAGTGCATTTTGCATAATAGGTGACCTTTAAGGTTCAGATAAGTGGTGTATCCAGTAAGAACGGTGAGTGTGGGTTATGCAGTATATGCTGTGGGGATGGTAGTAGTGGGTTAGCTGCACTGTTTGCTTTCCGGCTGGAGCTTTCATTTGGTCCCCCAGATAGGATGTAGCATCAATTATCTCACAAGGAGGAATTGCTTGTTCGTTGTTTTCAGGGCTGTTTGTTATTTTTGTGTGTTGTCCGTATGGTTAGAGCCACGTGGCTCGGGAGCACCCCGAAGTATTGGCTGGGACAGGTTGTCTTCCCCAATACAGACGGTTTGTAGGGGCATAAATACCCACCGCCAGTACACACATGAAGACTCGGATGCAGTTAGATAGTTTGGCGAGGCAGTCAGGAGGGGGCGCTCCATAATAACTCACTCAATATCCCTGTGGTTTTGTATGCTTTAACTCAGACTGCCTTAATTTGTTCTTTGTGGATATACTTTAAGTATTTATCTCCAATCGTGTAGTCAGTTTGACAGCGTTGAAAAAGGATATTGAGCACAGTAATGCATTAGTCTCAGAGTTTCTAAAAAGGCCCAATGGTATTACTTTAATTCCGTTTACAAGAGCAGACTTGATTTGTTTTGGCAGCACATTTGGGGTTGGTCACAAACTGAAAATGTACCAAAAAAGGCTGAGCTAAGGGGCATTGTTGAAGGACTAGCAGTATCTGCCAAGCTTTTGGGGGTAGTTCAGGCTCCAGTGACTCCACCAGTTTCAGAGGTTTTTGGTGGGACGTTGTCATTTGAGCAGTATATGCAAATAGAAAAGGAAAAAGCAAAAATAGAAAAGGAGAGACTACAGTTTGAGTTGGAGCATGAGAGAATGAGGGCTGAGGTATCACTGGAAAGGGAGAGATTAAAAGTAGAGCAGATGAAACTGGAGTTGATAAGGAGGGAAAAGCACGGGAGTCATTGTTGGCGGCCATTGGTAGACTCGAGGCTACTGAGGTTTCTACTGGTTTTGATGTTACTGGAAACTTGCGTCTTTTGACGAAATTTGATGAAAAAGACCCTGATACATGTTTGTGTTTGAGCGTGTGGCAGATGTTAGGGGATGGGCTTCATCTAATGTTCAGCTTTCTGTTTTGGAAATGTATGCAAATTAGTACATATTTAATAATATAATCCACTCACTCTGTTTCCCTAGTAACACCTGAGGGTTTGCTAATACCTGGAAAAATCATAACCATCCCTTAAGGTTCTTATGTAATGGAAACATTGTTCACTGCTCCAGTAAATAGGACGGATCTTAGCTACAACAACAAAATCAATATCAAAAGTTTCACAAAGAAATGAGAGTACTGTCGGCTGCAGCCTGAAGTAGCGAGTTAACAGCGAATGGAATGTGAGATGATCGCTTATGTGATTGTATCAGTTCAGAGGGGCAGTATAAACTTACTTCTTGCAGCTTGTGTGTTACACTCGCCACCCTGTGGTGTTCAGAGTAACAGGAACTGAAGGACTAACGTTATACTCAGTGTTGTAAATAAGACATTCCATTTTTTTTTATAGCCAGTGCATTCATTTATAACAGTGAATGTCAGTTTCAATGGAACTACTTAGGTGTCCATTATCACGAATTAATGGACACCCCGCAGCCAATCAGAATCGAGTATTCACCCAGACCATGATATAATTCCTGATAATGGACACCTATTCAGTAGTTCTGGTGAAACTGTCAGTGCTCCAAAAGCAGTATGATTGCTGAGCTGCTTTGTGCCTTGTTTTGTGCTGCAGAGCCCTTAAGTGATCAATATCTGTAAGCCAGTCCGACTCAATGCATTAATGAAACCCTGTAATTTTGTCTGTTCTTCTGCAGCATTGCAACCCCGTTCACCACAGAGATCAAAGAGACACTGTAATGCTCACACTTGGACCTCTGGTTGCCATGCTGGGTAAATACAGGATATGTACATTTCTTTTTATCTCTTCATAACATCTATATTCCTATATACAGTATGTTATATAGATAGATTATGGTTTATATTTTGATTGTTCTTAATTATCTATTGAGGTAATATCAACCACTAAGGGACAAAGAAGCAGCATTTGTGCATATTCTAGCTGCTGAGAAATAGAAATAAATGGCTATCGTTCATTCGGTGTCACAGTAGGTTCAACACATCAGTAATAGTTTCAACCAGTCTTGTCCTTACCACATTCTGAGTAGGAGAGTGGTCGGCACTCAACAGCTCTGGGAGACGGACACCCAGTCAGCGGCTGTAGCAACTCAAATTCAGCCAGCACAAAGCCCAGCGCCGTGAGTCACAGCGGGCTGGTGGAGCGCTTGGTCCAACTTGTGTAATGGCAGCAACAGAAAGTTTCCTGTCAGGCTGGGAGTCGGGGCAGTCCCCTGGGATCAGACCCCGGTGCTGAGGTTTGCGTTGGCTAAATTCAAGCTACCTGCTAACTGGAGGTACGTCTCCCGGAGCTGCCGCACGCTCTTCTCCCGGCTGGAGGACGTGGCAAGGGTGTATCAAAACGCACACGGACCATGGATGTATTATTGACAAGCCCTCGGTGCAGTTCTAGTTCTTCGATCTCTGGACTGAGGGCAGACTGGACACTACAGTAACTCACTATCGCCTCTCGACGAACAAGTGGTATTACAAGACAAGACGGGCCTGCGCTAACTGGTTTGCATGATCATGTCAGTAGATATCTATGCAACACAATACATAGACATCTTTGACATAACGTCAACACTGCAACCTCTTCATATGATAATGATAATTCATTTTTTGAACATGATCTTACACAATGCACCTGTAACAGTGTCCGAGAAAAACCCCCAAAAGTAGAACCATAAGACTCCACACACAAACCTCAGGAAGCTCAAGTATGCAAACACACAATGGCTTATTTATCATCTCCGCCACGTCACTGGAACTTATTCAGTCGTATGAGTGAGCGAGTGAATGCGTGCATGGGTGTGCATCTCTAGTGCTGCACCAAACTGCATAATATTGAGTGCTCATTTATGGCTGCATGTTCAAGGACCGAGTGTGGTCGCTGTGGCTCACACTTTCTCAAAACAACTTTTATTAGTTTTTATTTTTAGACCAAAGCTACGGTCTCCCCTCTGTCTTCTGGCCGCGGTTGGGGGGCTGGAGCAGGAAGAGTTGACACTGCTTTGTAAGACGGGCTTCACTAGATATAACTTTGTGGTTTTGGTGCTTCTGTGTACTTTGTGTTGGAGCAGTGTAGCCACACGCGAGCGCGCATGGGACACCGACCTGATTTATGCGTGTAAAAAGTTACAAACAGTACCTTTAACTGAATGATACATATAAATAATAAATTCTGTTGGAGCCAATATGGGTATTTCCTTGACAAAAGACTAGTTTACATCTTGTGGGTATTGGTACGCTAAGATATTAAACAACACAAAACAACAAGCTAGATTCTAAATATTGCACAAGTACGAACACAGCTAAAGAAACTACAATCTATAACTACAGCAAGACGGAAGAAACAAGTGACCTAGGATAACCTAAAGGTATGCACCTCAAGAACACCTTCTAGCGTTCCATTAACCATTTCCCTATTGGTATAGGGCCAATCAGTCACAACAAAAATGATGCATCACACAGAACGGCATGTCCAGCTGGTAGTTTTGGCATTGACAGAATATAAATATTATAGTACCAATTATAAAGTGTGTGCCGCACCTGTGCCACCAGCATCGATGCCACTAATGAGCAGGTTTGCCCTGAAGGATGTTTCTGTGATGACGGTGAAGGTGTGTCCCTCTAGAAAGCTTTAGCTGTCAATATGATGGTTTCTGATATGACATAAATCACATCCTCGTAAATAATGTTTTCAGTTTGAAATGCATTGTTGGGACCCACCATCAAGATGGTGGCAAGAGACCACATGAACTCAGTCACATGATCCTTGACCCATGGACTCAGCTCAGTAACCATTGGCTACTGTAGCATGATGACTCATTCACACGTACTTGTGAAATTCATCCAGGACAAAAGCAAAGGAATGACCTTTCTTCTTTTTCTTCTTCTTCTCCTCAACCCCTGCTGACTGGCAGGAGATGAGGAGATATAAACTCATTAATATCTCACTGAAACAATTTAAAATGTTAATAAAGTAAATAATATTCCTGACATGAAAATACTGAGTGAGATTAGAAAGACTGAAGAACACAGACATCAGTCACTATCGGTCATCAGGGAGGAGATCTCCCTTTGCTGATCCACTACAGGTACTGCTGGTAGAGAGAGGGGGGGCTGCTTTGTCTCAGCCAGCAGATACGTTTACAAGTAAGATGCCAAATGACAAACTAACCTAAACAGTTAGACCACATAACCTACTGCCAGCTATTGTTTTAGCTTGTGTAGCCGAGGGTTGCAGTTGCTCCTATACTTTATGAAGATAATAAATTAATAACACGGTGACCCTGTTCTGTACTTTGTATGTCAAAGGTTTTCCTACAAGTGCCGCTGCAGCACTAATGTACATGCACACACCTCTACACACAACAAACAGCGATATCCGTCTGAGAATAACTAATAATAATTATAATGTTGAATATGAATATTGAATAAAGTTGTTGGATTATTCCTTATGTCATGGGCTATTTTGGGATTTATACATTATTATTACATACTTATATACAGGAATACAAGCACAAAACCCCCCCCAAAAAACGAAGCATTAGAATAATGATTTGGAGGTTGATTGATTGAAGCCTCGAAGCATTCGGTTCAGCCCTAATAGATAACATAATATAAATTAAAAATGTTCAGTATATAATGTACATAGTATATAAACATAGAATTGATTTTAATAGATCAGCCCCATTGTCACTCAGCTATTTGAGTCAGTATCAGCCCGATATCTGATCCGGTATCAGTGCATCCCCCGAAACAACTAATAGCAGCCCCTCGATTGTTGAGATTAACTTTTTCAATAAATTATGCAACATGGATAAAATACAACTGTAAGATAAAGAACAAATCCTGTCTCCTAAAGCAAGACTAAGCCACGATGACATGATGTCTTTATCATCATCAAATCATTATTATACCCCCGCGACAATGTAGTTGGGGGTATATAGCGTTCCGCGTGTCCGTCCTTCCGTCCGTTCGCGTGGCACACTTTCATTTCCGGAGCAGAACTCGGATATTATTTAACTTAGGAACTCCAAATTTGGTATGATGGTCCAGGGTGCCTAAAATTTTTGATAATAACAAGCTAGATTGTGCTCAATAGACTTATTCCATTAGTTCCCAAAGGGCAAAACCTTTGGCCCTACTTTAGTAGGGGTTAAGCAGTGAGTGGGGGTATGTGAGCTATGATCACTTTTGCCTTGTTGGATGTTTGTTTCAATTTGATATGCTAATTGTATTCGCCTGCAGTCAATAACCTCCCACATAGAGTAAACAAAGACAACAAGAGAGAGAAGTCTTGCATATTTTCATTATACTGCACCACTCCTTCATCTGGCACACCATTTCAAACCACTGTCACATTGTTCCAGCCTGGCATTTATGTACCTCAACATTTTAAATCATATGGTTTCTTGGCAAGACACTGTTTTCCTTCTGTACTGTTTGTACTCGTGGTAGGTGAGGCTGTAATTAAAGAGAGGAACTACGCCCATTTCAGTATTCTTACAGTACAGGTTATTCTTATGGTCTAAGACAGTCCAAAAAATATTAGTAAACATGAACAACTCTCTCCCGAATCCAAAAACTAGAGTTCAAAAGATTTGATACTGCATTGATACAATATTCAAGAATATTTTAGCAGCATATACTGTATGTATACATATTTCTTTTAAATGTCCTGTCTCCTTTAAATTACATTATTCTTCTATGAAGAACATTTCAATTATCTAAACTTTTCTTACAATATATCATATGAATTTGTATTTATTTTACTTTATTGTCTTTAAATTTATCATTGTTAAGGGATGCGCTTTTGATTTTGATGACATCTAGATCCTATCGAGTTTTAATGTACTGCATGTAATTCACGTTTTAAATGGACTCACTTTATTAATCATGCTATATAAATAATAATAATAACAATAATAATAATAACTTTGCTTGATCAGTTGACACCTTTTTGAAAATAACTACTAAGATATGAACAGTTCCTCTTCTTTCCCAGTTTTTACTTTGTCACTGTACTTTTGATGTGCATATTCTAAAATCAACCAAATAGGAGAACAATTCTTCACGTTTCAACGGAAACAAAACTGAAACGAAACAACAAGGCCAATTGTTGCTAATTGTATCCAGATTAATAGGGTCATTGTTTCTGAAAATTTTAATTTTTTAAATAAATTTGTCAATGTTGGGAACACTGTTATGACTGTAACAAAGGACGGAGATGTACATCACACTTAGCAATAACAAACTGAGTTGTCGTAGGTTACAAATGAAAATTACAATGAGGTTTGTCAGTGTAAAACAAAAGAACAAAGCAACATTGCACACACACACACACACACACACACACACACCACGTGAGTCAGGGTCCTGGCACCCAAACTACCTCAATATCTATATATAGATAATTCTATACATCTATATACATATAAACATATTGCTATGCATCTTTATCCTGTATATCTATTGCTGTACCTATGTCTATATAAATAGATATAAACAAAGCAATCAAAATATATAATATAGTATATAATGCATACAATAAAGAAAACCCCTAACCTCTCCCGTGCTCTCTGAGACAAGGGGACCTGCCAGTAGCCCTTCATTAGATCAAACTTTCTGACCCCACTCGGTCAATACAATCTTCCATATGTGGAAGTGGAAATGAGTCGGATTTTGTGACATTGCTGACCTTACGGAAGTCTGAACAAAACCTGAGAGTGTTATCGGATTGGGCACAAGTAAGCGAGCTGACGCCCAGCAAGAAGAGGATGGCTCTGCAATACCATTACCAAGCATATACATCCAAATACTTAATTTTCTCTGGATGAACATGATAAAACCTCTGCTTAATGGGTTTACAATCTCCAACATCTACATCGTGCTTCAATAAATGTGTGCGAGTAGGCGTATCACCAAACAGACATGGATGTCGCTTCATCAAGTCTACTAGCTGGCTGCGCTTGAAACCCTCCAAATGGCTCGACAAGCCCTCCAGATCCTGCAGAGATTACAAATTTTTAAGACGACCATAAAGTACTGCTTCATCTGGGACTGACAAATCCTATCCCCTTTGCCCTGCTACAGCATGAAGGGACACAGACACTGACAAACAAGCCGGGTGGGCCCATAACTGCATTTCTGATTGGCTGTAAATATGGACCAAATTTTGCCCTAAATGGAGAACTTGCTCCTGGACACTTCCTGGACTTTATAAGCCTGTACTTGATTCCATTAACACACTCAATAAGGTTATGTGGAGTTTTTTTCTCTTTCCAGTTGTCCTGCAAAAGAGTGAGAACATATGTTCTGTTGTCATATAGGCCAACACTTGAGAGTGGATCATATATTCTCAATAGTTAACATTGAAAATAAATGAATTCAGTGTTGCAAAAACCAAGTTAATATTTAGTTTTTGTTATTTTTACTTAATTATCTCCACCAGGCATAGCCTGAGGAGATTATGTGTTCGGCTGTGTGTAAGTGTGTGTGCATCTATCTGTCCACGGCTAATCTCGCATACTACTGGGCTCACAGGCGTAATATCTTTTGTGCTCATTTATGACTCTATGCTCAAGGACTTCTCATGGTTGCGGTGATTCACACTTTTTGAAAAACTGCTTTCCGTTAATTTATCTCCAGCAGGAGGAGAAGGTAAAGAAGAGAGCGAGTGAGAGAGACAGTCAGTGTGTTGTGTTTGTTCTGCCGGTGGAATTTTGTGTAATTCACTGCGTTGATTGAACTGTTCACTGCACACACAAATGCCATTGTGAAAATAAACACACTAAACTAAGGTGGAGGAAAATAAAAAATAAAATGAAAACCCCTCAGTAAGCTAATGCAACAAATTGGGCTAGCTAACTACACCTAACTAGCTAACTAACTAGAAAGTCAAACTGACAGACAGATAAACAGATTTATCGGTTTGCCGCTGCTCCGACTCAAACAAGCATGAATGCGCCAGTGCAAGCTTGGAGGATGACGTATAACATGCAGCTTCTACTATAGTCATATGTCATATTCCCGTTTTAGCTACAACCTTCTTTCTTTTAACTTTGAGCACAAAATGTGTTATTTGGCAAAAAAAAATTGGCAAACAGTGTAGCTAATCAACTTAGTCAGGAAATGACTCAAATAAATATAAAATATCATTGAAATGCCAAAATACACTGGAGGGTGGCTGAAAATAGCTTTCTAGCAACTTACTCAAAGTACTAAAGCCTTTGGCACTGTGATAATCTACGATGCTCTTGATGCACAGTGGAATGTTTGGTTCGCTTGTTATGAGGAAGCAATAAGATTGTATTCATCCGATACTCCTGTAACTGGTCAAATGACAGATTTATGGGACTGTTCCAGCTTTTTAATATATGAAGCCTTGTTGCAGCACTGCAGTCTCACACAGACATCTCTACAACCAAAGAAGCATATCAACAGGTAATTAATTTATTTTGTATTTAAATGAGATATTATTTTAAGACAGCTTGCTGCATGCTGATAGTATTTCCTTAAAAAGTGGTGCCTTTTTTCCAACTGAATTATAGTAAGAACTTAATTGAGAATTTTAATCATATTGGAGTTAAAAAAACGATTTGCACACTGCACTGACAAAATGCATTTAATTTAAGAAAGCAATGTTTCATTTTCACAGACATCTTCATTTGACACTGTCAATATTCTATTTTTAGCATTATTTCCTCAGACACATAGGTAATGTTTTCGGTCTTGTTTAGCAGTTATTAGGATGTAAATCATATGTTATATGATAACATGCTGAGTCAAACAACAAGTAATTTGTTTTTGGTGCAGATTTGGATTCAGGTGCAGCTCCAGAATTTCTTAACATTACTAACATCGCTTTTTTAACATTTGTGCAATTTTCTGAGAAACTATTGCACTTACAGTATTGTGTACTGTAAGTACAATAGTTTCTGAAAAAAAAAGAATGTTGCTGGATCTGGATAGATATGAATTTAAATCTTAAAAAATCTTTTGCTATTAAAACCATAAAACAGATTTACAGGACTATGCATCCTTGGTGGGGTATGCAGTCTCTGAATGGTTTCTAGCGTTTTTGTTGTCACATTTCTTTGTTGTTTTTTTTTTTTTTATTATTTTGAAATTTAATTAATTCTATTTGGTCAGCAGGTTTGAATATTTGGCTTTGGAGAATGGCGGGTCAAATAATGTTGCCTGTGCTGCTTTTGGGGATGATAAGTAAGTATCTAATTAAATCAAATTAAATTAAGTTGAAGTATAGATAATCTCTTAGTCATTTGCTTTGTTTTACTATACTTAACAAGTAACAGGCTGAAAATTATTTGGGGAGGTACCACACTTTGATACCAGATGCAATAGCTTGCTTTGCTTTGTTATACTTAACAAGTTACATAGTACCGGGCTGAAAATTTGATTAAATTCAATTAAATTAACTTTTACTTCTGTAGATGAATTTATGTAAATTCACTGACTGACATTTGTTAATTGATGTTAGCAGACTCAGATTTTTATCCAATTATATGTATGTGTTTGTTTTCATAGCAACGACGACTGCCATGATTCCGGCGATAAGTAAGTTGAAATTTAAATAATCTTTCAGTCATGTGTTCATACTCTCAACAGGTCAGGCATGCAATCAGTAGCTCAAAGCAGTTTTTACTTCAAGATTATATGTATTTTCCCTGGATTACAGCTAATACCACTGCTGTATGATTGTTTGATTGTTAGTAGCTTTGAACAGAAGATGTTAGCTGCAGTTTATGTCATGCTAAATTTATTTGTCCCTTTTAAGGTTTTGAAATGTATTGAGACTGTAAAATGACAGCACACAGTATAAAATATTATACATGAATTTCTTACTATACTGTTATAATAGTACACAATTTACATCCCATGAAAGTGTTTAGTGTTACAGTGCGTTCATATAGCGCAGTAAAAGCAAAGGGTGTGAACTGGAGGTTGGGGAGGTACCGCACTTTGACACCAGAGGCAGTGGTTTGCTTTGCTTTGTTATACTTAAGAAGTTACATAATACCCGGCTGAAAATTGAATTAAATTAAAATATATTAACTTTTACTTCTGTAGATGCATTTATGTAAATTCACTGACTGACATTTGTTAATTGATGTTAGCAGACTCTGATTTTCATCTAATTATATTTATGTGTTTGTTTTCATAGCTGCAACGACTCCTCAGACTACAAGTGAGTTGAAATTTAAATAATCTTTTAGTCATTTGTTCATACTCTTAACAGGTCAGTCTTACAATCAGTAGCTCAAAGCAGTTTTATACTTCAAGAGTATACCTATTTCCTCTGGATTACAGTTTATACCACTGCTGTATGATTGTTTGTTAGCAGGAATGAGTAACTTTGAATAGAAGATGTTAGCTGCAGCTTATGTCAAGTTAAATTTCAAGTTATTTGTCCCTTTTTAGGGTTTGAAATATATAGTGACTATAAAATGACAGCACACAGTATAAAGTATTATACATGAATTTATTATTAAAACTGTTATAGTAGTACACAATTTACATCCCATGAGAGTGTTTAGTGTTACAGTGCGTTCATACAGCACAGCAAAAGCAAAGGCTGTGAACTAGAGGTTGGGGAGGTACTGCACTTTGCCAACAGAGGCAGTGGTTTGCTTTGCTTTGTTATACTTAACAAGTTACATAATACCAGGCTGAAAATTGAAATAAATTAAATTTATATTAACTTTTACTTCTGTAGATGCATTTATGTAAATTTAATGACATTTGTTAATTGATGTTAGCGGACTCTGATTTTTATCCAATTATATTTATGTGTTTGTTTTCATAGTTCCGACGACTACTGTGATTACGGTGACAAGTAAGTTGAAGGTTAAATAATCTTTTAGTCATCTGTTTATACAGTAGCTCAAAGCAGTTTGTACTTCAAGATTATACATATTTCCTCTGGATTACAGCTGATACCACTGCTGTATGATTGTTTGATTGTTAGCAGGAATAAGAAGTTTTGAACAGAAGATGTTAGCTGCAGTTTATGTCAAGCTAAATTTCAAGTTATTTGTCCCTTTTAAGGTTTTGAAATATATAGTGACGATAGAATGACAGCACACAGTATACAGTATTGTACATGAATGTATTACTATACATTTACTTTATACATTACCAGAGGCAATGGTTTGCTTTGCTTTGTTATACTTAACAAGTTACATAATACCAGGTTGACAAATAGCTGACATTTTGACTTCAAATGTCCCACTAAGCAAAGCCAGTGAGCCTTTGAGAAAATGCTGTCTTTTCTAATGTTTTCAATGACATCTGTTCTATTCCTGCTATGACATACCAAAACGTTTAATGTGAAAAAGGTGTATTCTGTTTGGTCGGTATATTGGATTTAAAGGTCACCTATTATGCAAAATGCACTGTTCCATGTCTTTTAAACATCAATATCTGTCCCCAGTGTGTCTACAGGTCACCATAGTGTCGTAAAAGACCATCCTTTCTCTTTTTCTCCCGCTCCGTTTGTCCGGAAATGGGTGTCGAAAATCACTTTGCAGCTTTTCCTTTCTCTTCTGACGTCATTAGAGAATTGCAAGCCATGGGTTGGTTGAACCAGAGAACGCGCAGCTAGGTGACCCCGCCCCACAGCGCGTCACTCTGTGTAATCCACAACCGAACTTGACCAAAGTAGCCCCTACTGTTAGTCTCCAAGAACCAGCAGAACAGGCTTCATGTACTCCCATCATCTAAATATAACATGTTCTTTCACAAAGGCTTTATGTAATTACACTGTTTAAACAGCTGATATTTATATATTATATATATTTGATGTCATGCATGTAGAAGAGTACAGTAGTTTACAGTAGAAGTTTCTGGTTTATAAACTTTAAAGTGGTTTTATAAACTTTTCCTAGCTGCTTCCCCCTCCCTGCAGAGCTACAGGTAGCTCTCTCCCTCTCTGTGAGGGGAGGGCGAGAGAGTGCTGTGTTGTTGAGGACGTTTGATTGACAGAAACGCTGACCAATCAGAGCAGAGTGGGAGGAGACAGGCTCTGAATCAGCCTCTGTCAAACAGAGCCTCTGAGCTGGTATATTCAGGCTGACAGTATGAGAAGAATAAAGGGTTTTGTTGAACATTGCAGCATGTAAACATGTTCTAGTGCAACATTAAAATACATCTATGAACCTGGAAATGAGCATAATATGAGAACTTTAAAGAATCCACAAAAACACAAATAATGCATAAAGCATATTTTGAATACAGGATTAAACATGGATATGATTGGTTAGGTTTGATAATCTGGAAATGATAAAACACTGTGCAACCTTTGCCAATATGGCATTTGCCAATAACACCAATATGGGCATTCCATCTTTTCTTAAAAATGTGGCGTCTTTTGTTCTTTCTAGGACCCCTCTACCCCATTGAGGGAACCAGAAACCCTACCCAACTTGATGGAAGTTCTCCTCGAATTCCCCTGCAACGACCCTTTGTGTATTTCGGACGGACTTATAATCAGATTTATGTATGTAAAAATAGTATTAGCATTTACTAAATCCATTTATTTTATTTAATGAATAAATAAGAATATTGCAATATTTTATGAAACTAATAATACTTTGTTTAGCTTATACCTAAACAGTAACACTTTATAATAACTATCATTTATAAATGGTAAATTGATAGTTTATTAAAATTTAGTTAATAGTTACTATACTGTTAACAAACCATGAAATGATAATTAATAATGTTTACTCATTATTAGAAATGCTATAATGTGTTAGTTTAAAAGTTTATTATTGTACACATTATAAACTTTTATATACTATATTAAGTATTTGTTAATGATTACGAAAGGATTTGTGAACCTTTCAGAAATTATTCTAAACAACTACAAACATTACATAGATAGATAGATCAGATATTTGTAATACTTTTTTAATGGTTAATAATTGATTTGTAAACCATCTATACACATGATTTGGATGGCTTTTATAAAGTTGCAACTAATTGTTATATCTTGTTAAAGGGACTATTTGTAACTTTCAGAAATGCTTGTTAACAGCGACACCTGTGGCCGTGAAATCAACGAAAGCCAGCGTTGGGCTCGCGCTTGCTTGCTCTAAATAGACATGAATGAGCATCGCTCAAAACAGTGAGGAGACACATGTCAGCTAAAACCACAATATCACTCTATATTTCACCTGCTTGGCAGTAATGTTAGCTGACCAGACGAAGGTCTCTCCATGAACATGATTTAGATCTGATCCTAGTGTTGGCTTTTCCTGCCTCAGCGCAGGCTGAGGCAGCGGGGCTCTGCAGCGAGTCTCCCTGCTCTCTCCGCCCGCAGCCGGAGAGAGCAGGGAGACACCGGCACCGGTCGGTAAAGAGACAACAACGTAACTCGTTGCAGAGCTTCGTCACTTCAGAAGACACGGGAAACCTCTGTTGGTCTGGCGGAGCTGCAGCATTTATTTCTGCCCAAACGTCCACTGTACATTCACTAGATATTCTCAGAGCTAAACTAACTCTTCTGCAGTGTGGAGTGAGCGCGCGTTCACGTCTAGACGTGGAGCGAGCTGAGCGAGAACGCGCGCGCTGTCTGAGTGAAGGCGAGCGCGAGCGCGAGCGCGCATGTGTCCCGACCCGGTTCATTTATACGCTTAAAAAAGTTACAAACAGTCCCTTTAAATGGTTAATAAATGCTTTGTAAAGCATCTAAAACCATTATCTAATTAGACAGTTAATACTATCTATGTAATGTTTATAGGTGTTTTACAAACAATTTCTTAAAATTTTAGAAATCATTTGGTAATAATTAACAAATACTTAATATAGTACATAAAATGTTATAATGTGTACCACAATAAACTGTTGATAAATACTTTAATAATGCGATCCGAATGTAATTGTTATCGTCTCCTATTAGCTATAATACAATATATGATTTATAAATTTATTATTTCACATTTTTTTCACAAACTAATGACTAAATAACATAAATTATAGCATAACTAATAATTGGTAAACATTATTGATTGTCATTTAATTGTTTGTTAACAGTAAAATAACTATTACAAAGTTTAATTAACTATCAATTTACCATTTATAAATGATGTTTATTATGAAGTGTTACCATGCGTACTAATTCTTTTTTTTCTAGTAAGAACTTGTTTTCTTGTTTCCAGGTGAACAACAATGGACACCTCACCTTTAACAGTTCTTGGTATAGTTACATAGCTGAAAGGATTCCAGTGCGTGGATCCAGAGACTTCATCGCTCCATTCTGGACAGATTTTGACCACAGAGTAACTGGTCAGGTCATCTACAACCAATACACCAGTGGTAGTATCCTCGGACAAGCTACAGAAGACATTAATCGTTACTTCCCAGCGTTGAACTTCAGGGCCAACTGGGTCTTTGTTGCAACATGGTATCAGGTGGCTTACTATCCATTCACTGGAACAGTAAGTCATCTTGTTTTAAATGAGGAAACACATATGATGTGTATTTTACCTATTACTTTGTGTATTTACTATAATAACCACATGTAAATTTTTTTCAGCAAACAACGGTCCAAGCAGTCTTGATCTCTGGTGGCCAGTACTCATTTGTGCTGATGAATTATGGGATAATAGCCTTTACAACTCACGGTGTACAGGTTAGAGCCATTAAAATTATATGCATATACAATGTAAAAAGTTGCCATGCCTTATTTAAATCTGAATGTAGTAATGGAAATGCACAAAAACAAAAAGATTTAACTACTTTTATCTATTTGACATCTATTTCCAGGCTGGATATGACACAGAAAACTCCACTCACCATTTCTCCATCCCTGGATCATTCTCTGACACTGCAACAGGCATTAATTCAACTTTCCCCCTGAGCAGCAATGTCAATGTAACCGGTCGCTGGGCTTTCCGGTTAGACGGAGGATTAAGAAACTGCACTTTCAAGGTTTTTTAATAATTCATCTGATTGTCTCAATGATTTCAGTCTTTGTACATATAACCATTTCCCTTTGATCAAGGGTCTACCCACCTCTGTCAACCATCAACATTAGTGTGCTTAACAAAGAAACTATCCTAAAACTTGCCTAAAATTGTCAAGTAACAAGTTATTTTGCAATACTGTAGAGAGAAGACCAAAACAACACTACAATAGTGGCTCTGTTTATCATCAGATTACTTTAAACTGGAAGAACGATTTGCTACTTTATTGTGCGACATGTATTGTGTGTAAAAACTGGTATTTTTTACCTTGACCCACCAACTGTGGTAGCAGCTGCCACACTTATAAGTGTCAGAATACTGCTGACTGTAGCCTCAGATTGTGCTTTTCACACCTTAAATACACAAAATTAACCCTATTTACATCTACTCTCCCCATGACACCTCCATTTTGTCCTGATTTTCTCTTATTAACACCATTTGTCCATTGTTTTTTTCTATTGTTTTTTCTATTTTATTACCTAATATTGTTATATACCGTCAATGTGTGTTACTGTACAATATGGCATGTGTTTATGAATGTGTTGCATATGTTTACAAAGAAAATGAAATGGACAATAGCATTTAAGATAAGTCAGACAAGGAAAGGGGAAACACACATCTCTGGTTCTTACCTTGTGCTCCAGTCTATTGCTAAAAGGAGATTTTTGACTATTGAATTTCAGGAAACATTTTAGCAAAGCTGCAAGCAACAAGATTGAGTGATAACTTGGTAGAAAACAATGAAAATCGTGTTCCAAGCAGTGTAGCTATATCGTTTTACAGTAAAAAAAAAAAAAAAAAATTAGCAAATCACATGACTACAATTTAGTGTGTGATAAGCTACACACAGAACAATGACAATTTCATTATCCAAGTCCACTCAGCAGCCATTTTGTGTTATTAATGTAGCACATGCTAAATTTTAATCATTTTTTATGCATGTCTTTGTCTCACCTTTTGCAGGCTGGTGAGTCCTTCTGGACAGACGATTGCGCCAAGTACTGTGAATGCCATGGTCCCAATGACCTGCGCTGTTATGCTGCATCTTGCACCCCTACACAAGAGTGCACCATCAGAAACGGCCAGCTGGGCTGTTTTGATCCAATGTCTACTTGCACTGCATGGGGGGACCCACATTACATCACCTTTGATGGGGCAGTGGCTCATTTCCAGGGCACATGCTCTTACATCATTACTGAGAGTGTGAACCACGGCCCCAATGAAACACAGTTTCAGGTAGTAGCCACCAATAGTCACCGTGGCAACAACCGCGTGTCGTTTGTGTCAGCAGTGGATATATACCTCTCAAATCAAAGAGAGAGTGTGCATATCAGGATTGGACCCAACAATATAGTAAAGGTAAACCATTTATTACTTGAAGATGAACAACTTTCTAAATCGGTTTGGTGTAAACATACGTAACGACAAGTGCCTCCTCACCCTTCTTTATCTTTCTATAATCTTTCATCCTACCAGGTGAATGGAAGTGCCGTGTCTCTTCCCACAACTGCAGGAACCTTAGCTCAGGTGGTCAGACAGGGAGGCTACATAGTGGTCGATGCCATTAACTTGGTAGTCCACTTTGATGCCCGTAGTACTTTACTGGTCAGAGTACACTATCACTGTCAAAATAGAGTCACCGGGATGTGTGGAAACCTCAACAGTGATCCTGCAGATGACAAAGTCTTGCCCAATGGCACATTGGCACAAAATGACAATCACTTTGGACACAGCTGGATTTCACCCACAAGCCAACCAGGGTGAGCTGAACTTGTAGGGTATTCCACGCACAAAGTGGCGTCAAAATATCATCAGTTAACAATCTTTCACTACATAAAGAAACAACAACACACTTATTACAGAAACATATGTTGTGGCAAAATAAACAAAGTGAGCCCAAGTATTAAACGTATAATGTCTTTTCTAGATGTGGATCCACCGATGATGTGATTGGTGATGGACTGGACAACTGTCGATTTAGGGCAGAATACTCTCAGCTCTGTAGCGTCATCACCAACAGTAGCGGCCCATTCAGTGCCTGTCACCCGCACTCTGATCCTCAGCCATTCTTCAGTTCCTGTGTCTACGATCTCTGCCTCTACACTAAAGCCAATGGCATACTGTGTTCTGATGTCGCAGCCTATGAGAAAACCTGCTCTGTTTTGGGATTAAACATCTCTGATTGGCGCTCTGCTTTGTATTGTCGTAAGTTTGCATTAGACCATCGGTATCTTCTCTCTTACCTGTTTTGTTTCTCTTTCATTACTCCTTGTCTCATCATTTCCCCACTATTTCCATAGCTGAGTCAGACCCCTGTGACCAGCTGGACTGCGCAGAGCATGAGTGGTGTGGTGAGAAGGACGGTGTGTACGGCTGCTTCTGTGATGAGCACCACCATCGGCCCAACAATATGAGCTACGGTGAGGGCAGCTCCTCTTAAAGCACTGCTTTGTTTTTAGATCACAGAAGTGACATGTGTAAGATGAGTAGTAGACATTGCTACATAGTACAATGGCATTGTTCGTGAAACATTAAGAGAGCATGGAACAATACGATCCACTCAGGTTTCGGTTTATCATAGTTCTTCTGCTAAAAACAGGTAGAATTTAGCTATGACTCCCAAAGTGCATTTCAGCAAAAAATATCAAATCCCAACCTTAAAATTCTGTTCATGCACCGCTGATGGCCAGTGGAAGCTAAAGACTACGGTGTTGAAAAAAGTGATTCTGCAATCTGCAGCTTCCGGGCCAATTTTGAATGCTTTCAGGCGCCCCTGACTGGCAACAACAATCGCTGTCAAGGCTCATGGGTATTGTAGTAATGTGAACCATCAACGATTCAAAAATGACGGACAAAACATGATTTCTCAGAAAAAATGTTAAAATTATTTAAACTGGTGATTCAATATAAATCTATAGGATTGTTACAACATCTGTGAGAGTCAACTATTCTCTATGGGTTTGTCACTATGAGCAACACCTACATATATAGTAGTCATTTGATCCATTAGTAATCTAAAAATATTGATGAGTGCAGCTTTAACCATGAGACCATGTCTTTTATTTCTATCTCTCTCTCATAGACTCGTCCATCAGTTGTAACAATAGTTCAGGCACCATGTCCGTGTCGCGCTGCCAGCTGTTTGAAGCTGGCTTCCACCCCGGCGCCCTCCACCTCCAAGATCACTCCTGCAACGGGACTGTTGAGGACGGACGACTGGTGTTCCACTTTAACAATGAGGACAAGCTGTGTGGGACAACTCTCAGGGTACAGCCCATAGACTATAATGGAATCAACACAGACTGAAGAAGATTTTAGATGTAAATGCTGTCCTTAACACGTATTACAACAAATAACTTATACCATTTTGTCATTTAAATTTTAAGAGCAATGGAACCCATTTCACCTATGCGAACGTGATCCAGGGCGACGTGGACACTCATGGAAGTCCAATCAGCCGCGAGAGAAACATTCATCTGCGTTTTTGCTGTGAATACCCTCTTTGGCAGGCCCTGTCTATGGATGTGGGCATCAACCCCGTAGAGAGGTGACAATACTATCTAATCTGCATGTTTTATTGACTTAAGTCTGTCTGTCCGTCCTTTTTTATAGTGAACATCTGTCTATAGCAGTGGTGGAATGTAACTAAGTACATTCACGCAAGTACTGTGTTTAAAGCGGCAGTGGGTAGAAATGGAGCAAGTATGATTAAAAAAAGTTGTTTTTATAAAACGATCTGGCCAAAGTCTCCCGTCATGGGCTAAATTTAAATTTTTTTGAAAACAGAGCCATAAGGAGGTGCAGAAGTCTAGTTATCTCTCAGAACACTTGAATCACAATATGCTGAAAGGTTATTATGGAATTTTTACCCAATGATGCCAAAAATATACTGCCCACTGCCACTTTAATCCTTAATGAAAATAATCATTAGTTGCAGTCCGATACAAATGAGCTACAGTAAACAGTAAAGTCCTGCTTCTAAATGAATGCATAAGAAATAATAATCTAATGATAATATAGTCAGAGGGGGCATTTTCTGCACTGAGTACTTTTATTTTTTATACTTTAAGTAAATTTTTCTGATTATACTTATATACTTAAGTAACATGTACAATTCAGGACTTTTACTGGTAAAAGAGTAATTTTACAGTGCTGTATTAGCACTTTTACTTCATTAAAGGATTTGAATACTCTCTCCACCCGTTCCACCCTTTACGTATTCAATTAAAAATTAAATTTTTAACAGTGCTACATCTGCACCTCTGACCTTTTTTGAGTACTTATCTTCTGTGACAGTGGTGCTCTATGATGATGGTAATTACAAAGATTGAAAATAGGTGCCCGTGGTTGTTAGAAATTTTGTGTAACTGCCCACTACCCGCAATTTGCACCATCACAAATTAACTTACCATTTAAACCAACAATACAAAGTAAACTTAAAAGACATCCAGCAAGACTTTGTTGCCAAATACCTGCCAGTGACTTGTTCCTTCTCAAGTGTAGTAACATTATGTGTTGTTGTTGTTTTCGTAGCATTGTGAGGAAGAAGCTTCCATCAGGCCGAGGACGGTGTTATGTGAGGATGATCCCCTACCAGGACTCTGGCTTCCGCTACCCGATGACCACTAATATGAACATAGACATGGAAATCGACCAGAGGTTGTATGTGGAGTTACGCACAGAAGGAGTCGACGGAAGGCAGATATCTACCGTTGTGGAATCTTGTTGGGCCACGCCGAGCAACGTCACCAGCTCCCCCGTCCGCTGGGATCTCATCACAGAAATGCAAAAGAGCTATTGCAACTTTATCTTATCTTAGCAGGCTGATCACTGGTTCTTAATTGCCAATGTCTGAAAACTTTATAGTCCGTCTGTTCACATTGTCTCTTCTACCTTCTTCTAGGTGTCCTAATCCAGCAGATACTACAGTAGAGATAGTTCAGAATGGCGTCTCCACTGTGTCCCGATTCTCCTTCAGGATGTTCACCTTTACCAACTTTACATCCATCTACCTTCACTGCCACATCAGTCTGTGTCTTAAGGCACACAACAACTGCACACCTGTATGTACTACTGTGTTAGTGTGAGTTTAGATAGATTATCAACAGGTGCATCAACAGAAGCCTCTAATGTTGTTGTTTTCCTGCAGCACTGCTTCCCAGATCACCACCACCGAGGTAGGAGGGACATATCCCTCCATGGATTTGAACAGATCTCACTAGGACCACTAATCCTGCCACAACATCATTTAGGTAAAGATCTCTTATCTTCTCATACCTTTTGAATTTTTGACGACAGCAAGCTTGATGAATTAATTTTATGTAAACTATGGTTCATCTATTGCAGTCAGAGTGGTGAGATCGATGAGTGCTGCAGGCCAGGTGACCCCACTGCTGACCCCACTGGTGACCCTGCTAGTTGGTTTGCTGACAGCAATAACTCTGGTCTACATCTAAGACAATCCATATTCTAAAATCACTCAAGCTTTTGGATTGAATTTCTGTTTGGGAGGCCTCATCATTGTTGTGTTGTGTGACTTGTGTTTGGTAGTTAGATGAAAAAGTATGAGTAATTATTTATTTACAACAGTAGGTGGCGGCAATGTGCAGCATACATAAGTTGGATGTTTGAGTGTATTAGGTCCCTGCCCTTAAGAACCAGAAGGGCCACATCTAGTTTTGTTCCTACCTTCATCCGTACACAAAGACGCCAGCATTACTGCACTGTTACACCTACTGCCCCCGGCTCTTACTCCATGTTTTTATCATTAGCTTTTGTACGTGACTTAGTTAGTATTTTTTTATATATATGTTTTATATGTTTTTACATGTTGCATTTGTTCACTACACAAATCACTGAAAATAAAGTAATTTGAATTGACTTGAGTCATTAGTTTCTTTTGTGGTGGTTCTTATCATTAAATCTCTATCATATCAGAATTAGGGCTGTCAAACTCTTAAAATATTTAATCGCGATTAATCGCATGATTATCCGTAGTTAATCGCGATTAATTAAATTGCAAATTAATCGCACATTTTTTATCTGTTTAAAATGTATCTTTAAGGGAGATTATTCAAGTATTTAATACTCTTAACATGGGAGTGGGCAAATATGCTTGCTTTATTCAAATGTATGTATATATCTATTATTGGGAATGAATTAACATAAAACAATGACAAATATTGTCCAGAAACCCTCACAGGTACTGCGTTTAGCATACAAAATATGCTCAAATCATAACATGGCAAACTGCAGCCCAACAGGCAACAACATCTGTCAGTGTGTCAGTGTGCTGACTTGACTATGACTTGCCCCAAACTGCATGTGATTATTATAAAGTGGGCATGTCTGTTAAGGGGAGACTCGTGGGTATCCATAGAACCTATTTTCATTCACATATCTTGAGGTCAGAGGTCAAGGGACTCCTTTGAAAATGGCCATGGCAGTTATTCCTCACCAAAATTTAATGTAAGTTTGGAACGTTTTTTAGCCTTCTTCACGACAAGCTAGTATGACATGGTTGGTACCAATGATTTCCTCAGGTTTTCTAGTTTCATATGATGCCAGGATCTTCACTCGAGCCTTTAAACTGAGACATATTTACAAATGTGGCGTATGTTTTTTCTTGTTTTTTTACTGAAACACTCTTGCTTCATTGATTTACATTGATTTTCCTACTATAAGCAGTTTCATTTTTGGAAGAAATTTGCAAACTCTCTCCTTCTCTCTCTCTCTGCCTTTACTTTTGGTATTTTACTGCTGGCTAATTTACTTTAAATTAGCCAGTAGAGTATCCAGGAATTTACTTTTTTTTCACCAGCTTGATATCATCATTATTATAACATCATCAGTTTTGGGTGAAAGATTATTAAATGATTATAAAGCAAAAGTGACCAGTTTTGTGAATTTGTTTAATAAGAGAAAAAACTGATAATACAAACAAAGTTCATAACTACAGACCACAGTGTTTGCTCAGGCTATTAGTCTGACTGTTAACATGTTTAAGCCAAGACACCCCAGGCAAAAAAATAATTTTTTTTTGCTTCCATAAAATGCCCTCTTTCAGACTAGTGGAAAGAAAACATCTAAAATACACATTTAGGTGTTTATTTTACTACTTGTTATATTTGTATCTGTAGATTTCTCCTAAATTGACCACAAGTTAGTATTACAGTAGATAATTCTTCAATTGCATATTTAAACAAAGATTTCAGAAAATGTGTAATACAAAAAATAATTTTCTTAATGTCAGTAATCAAATGGGGAACTTTAATGGTGATATCTATTAGTTAATTGTATGGAGATCTGCAATAGATACCTTTAAAGGCCGTTTGAAAATTTTTATTTTTTTTTAATACTCATATCCAGAAATCTCCACTTCAGTAGCACTTACATTCACCAAACGTTCCAGTTTGATTCCTATCTATATTCTGAAGGTTTTTACAGTTTTTCTTTTAAAGGCTGTTTTATGGAGTGATGAAAAGAGATATCCAAATTTCCTCTGTAAAAACCTTTGACTCTAATATATCAACAAATTGAAACAAGTATTTTTAACCTGGCTTCATCTAATGTTCAGCTTTCTGTTTTGGAAATGTATGCAAATTAGCACATATTTAATAAGATAATGCCTCATTTGCATATTCAAACAACATTTAAGAAAACTTGTATTATTTAGTAGATGCAAGAAGAGATAAGTTGCTTCTCAGAGTAGCACGCACCAATCTCGCTACAACCCTATTAACCTGTAGTGTCTCACCTTAAATTAGAGATGCCCTGTTCAAATTTGTGGCACTTAATTCCTGATTATGGTCACCTCGAAAGGCATTAAACTGCTTATACCATGGTCACTTGCCAAAGAAAAAAATAATTAAGACCATTCATCTATATTTTAATGCGTTTTGGAACCAAAATCTAAAGTTTTTCACAATCCACTCACTCCGTTTCCCTTGTAACACCTGAGGGTTTGCTAATACCTGGAAAAATCACAACCATCCCTTAAGGTTCTTATGTAATCTAAACATTGTTCACTGCTCCAGTGAATAGGACGGACTACAACAACAACAACAGGAGATATTTCTAGTCCGCTCAGCTCATAGAACTCTTTGGCACAGCTACGAGCCAGAAAGCGAATGATATGCTAGCAATAATATTGTTTCATTCAAAGTCAATAACATTGCGTACAGTTGAAAAACAGCAAATATAATTTTTACAGTATATTTAACAAGACTAACTAGCTATCCAGCCATGTCAATGTCTCAAAATCAATATCAAAAGTTTCACAAAGAAATGAGAGTTCTGTCGGCCGCAGCCTGAAGTAGCGAGTTAACAGTGAATGGAATGCGAGATGATCGCTTATGTGATTGTATCAGTTGAGAGGGGCAGTGTAAACTTACCTCTTGCAGCCTGTGTGTTACACTCGCCACCCTGTGGTGTTCAGAGGATGAGGAATTGAAGGACTAACGTTACACTCAGTGTTGTAAATAAGACATTCCGATTTTTTTTATAGCCAGCGCATTCATTTATAAAAGTGAATCGTCAGTGTAGCGTTTAACCGCTCCACAGGTAATTAAATAATTGCTCTCTTAAATTAGAAAAGAAGAGAATAGAGGAAAATATTTTTAATATAAATTGATCAGTCTCAATCTGAAGTGTAAATTCTGAATTCATTGATCTAAGCTTCCAGTCTGATCTCATCAAAGTGGAAGCTCATCAAATCCTATGTGTGTTTTTATTGTTGTTCATTCGTCATAAATGAACAATTAATAAAATCTGTGAGCAAGCAAACTCTAATGATTATTTCATTATGTTGGTCATTCAGTTAGTAAATGAGTGGTTAGTATTTTTGGATAGTATTTATTAGAACACAGACGATTATTAGGGAGCAATCACTCTGAACAGTAATCAAACAGAAGCTGCAATTAGCAATCACACTTATATTAAGAACATGGGCATTTATCTGAATGCGATTCAGTCATGCAATCTTTGAAGCAAGTCAGGAGAAAGGGACAAAATCGTAGCTGTAATTAGGTCTGGAGTTTGTTGTTAAAATTGAAATTTAAAGTAAAACAGGCTTAAAAAGGGATTTGATTTGAAAATATACCAAAAATATAGACCACTAATTAAATTTCAAATGCAAACAGTGTTGACATTCCAAAGTGGGATCATGCAGGAGGTTGAGTTAATATGGATTCAACTCAATACTCAACAGTAGTTAGCATTTGCAAAGAGAAAAAGTTTGAATATTCAATCCCCAAGTTTCGTTACGCAAATTGTCCACCAGTTGGAGCCAAAGGGCAAATTCCAATCCACAAACTCAATTAAGCAAATCGGCCACCAGGTGGAGCCACAGCACATTTCAGTCCTCAAAGTCAGTTACGCAAGTCGCCCACCAGGTGGAGCCACAGTCAGATAAGCAAATTGCCCACCAGATGGAGCCACAGTCAGTTAAGCAAATTGTCCACCAGGTGGAGCCACAGTTAGTTAAGCAAATCGCCCACCAAATGGAGCCACAGTCAGTTAAGCAAATCGTCCACCAGATGGAGACAGAGGGCTCGCTCTTGTAAACAAGGGAGGAGCTCTGGATGACTGTCTCCAAGCAACCCCCAACGAGGGCTTCAAACTCACATGGGACTCAGTTGGCCTTTTGACACAGAACAGGGATGTTCTCCCTGCAAAAAGGCTTTTGACGAAGCCTATTTTAAAGAGGCACAGTGGCCCAAAAACTCTCCACCGTTGGAGCAAGATTTACAACAAAGGTCCTCTTCGGGACTTGCAAAGTACATCAAAGCACTTAATCTCTCTGCATCAAACCACAAGGGCACTTTTACTGTTTTGCGACAGTTAAACAAGCAGAGTTTAAATCCTCTCTCCCACACGGGGTAGTGTCTAGCGGCAAGATAGCTAGTCTCAGCCGGCTAAATGTAGAGCTTCTTAGACGCAGATATGGAACGCTGATTAAGCTTATTCCACTAATCTCAGGGACAGATTCCAGACGCTCTACCGGAAAACGCAGGCTGTCGGCAATTCTGTCAAAGCCTCATCAAAATAAGTGTATCAATACACTTTCTGCATGCAATTTCACCAATAGCTCCTGGCTAATTAGTAACACTGTAATTTTCTTCTGTCAATGAAGTCTCTGCATTTTACAACCGGGCGTCCCCGCTGTAAATTCAACTTTACAATTTAAACGCTGAGCTCAAATCATAAATTCGCAGGCAAATGTAATAATCAATAAGAAATGTGAAAGCTCACACGCACATCCAGTAACAAGCAGAAAGTCAATTCGCAGCATTAAAGATTGTCAGGTTGACAGCAAGATAAGAATTAAGTTTCTAAAGTTAGGTGAAGTTTGATTAAACCTATTTCTTTCAACGGGGATATATTCAATGTTTCACAATATCAGCAGAAAATGTCTGTATTATTTCATGAGCAAACACTTTGATTTGAATTTTCGCCTCACACGGGGCACCAAATATATTTGTAGCGTTTAACCGCTCCACATGTAATTAAATAATTGCTCTCGTAAATTAGAAAAGAAAAATGGGGCACCACCTCTGTTTATAGAGAATAGAGGAAACTTTTTTTTAATATAAGTATTGATCAGTCTCAATCTGAAGTGTAAATTCTGAATTCATTGAGCTAAGCTTCCACTCTGAAATACACACACACAGACCCGACGTAGTGATGAAGTGAAAATATTCATTTATCATTAACCGTGATTATTGAATAAATGAAGTGATGAATGAATGAAATGAAAATTCAATGACACAAGCAACTGATTGGAACTTTTAGTGTTGAGGGAAAGTCTTTTTTTACTTTCTCTCTAGAAGCTATACAAATTGCAATTGGTAATTTAGAAGATTAAGAGATTTAGAAAAAAGTCAGACAAACATCTCTTGATCAAAAGCCATCTGGATACTCTTACTTCTCGCTGCCGTTGGTTCCGGTGGGGCCAAGTGGTTTTCTTTGCACACTTTCTGTGCGGATCTCCTCCTGCCAGTTCAATGGAGAGGAGACCTCAGCCTACTCAGCCATCTGATACCAAAGCTTGGAAGTCTTTCTTGTCATAACAGTGACAGTTGGATCTTTGAGTCCACTGGCTGATAGTTCGTCAAAAAATACAAAAGCTTGAGGTCAGACGATCTTCTGAAAGTTTTGAGAATTTATCTATTTCGCTGATAAAACTTGAAATGCCGGTCGGATATTTTTATCATTTAAATCACGCAAGATAAACAAAAGATCTTTAAAAATTCTGCCCTTTAGAAGTCACTTGACTAAGAAAAATTAACATGAGTAGAAAATAAACACACAATGGAAATGTGTGTATTCAACGGAGAAATTTGGAGGAGTTGTCTCCCCCCACTTCTTCTGGAGCAAAAACTTCTGCAGCGAACTGCTGAAGCGATCTTCTGAAAGTTTGTGTCATCTTTTCTTTAACCCCCCTCACGGAGGTAGAGGAGGGAGGGGGTCGAAGCCCTCTCATTCAGCAACTCAATTTCTATTACTGAATAAATCTTACACGCGCAAAATCTGAATTCCCTCCTCACTAATTTTAGAGTTCCTTACTTTGCACGAAACAGACACATATCAAAAAGCTATATAACCACTAATATTCTGATCAAACATTAGTATCAAAATTGTCAAAATTGAATTCTAAGTCAAGTGATTACTCATTCTCAACAACTTTAAACTCAAGATATTACATCTATTGATCATCAATGATAAAAGCATTAAAAATATATTACAATACTATTAATGATAATACAACAAAGAAGTCAATACTTAGTCTAACACATGATGACTTTTTAACAAATTAATTATTGGTCAACATACAATGTGCACATTACCACAGATGAAAACTAGGTGTCTATGTTGCTCCATCGCAGATTCATAGTTGAGGAGGGGGTTAATTTGGTAAATGGGAAAGGGTAACGAGAAACAGAACCATATGACTCTGTGTCAAAAGACAAAAACCTCAGGAAGCTCAAGTATGCAAACACACAATGGCTTAATTATCATCTCCGCTAGGAGATAATGAGATCGGCCGTGTGTGTGCGTCAGTGTGCGAGTGTGTGCGTGTGTGAGTGAGTGCATGGGTGTGCATATCTAGTGCTGAACCAAACTGCATAATAATTTGAGTGCTCATTTATGGCTGCATGTTAGAGGACCTCGCGTGGTCACTGTGGCTCACACTTTCTCAAAACAACTTTTATTTCCTGTTTGATACTGCCATTGATTGATTGCTGACTCCTCACTCGCTACAAGTGATCATACAGCTGAGTGCACTGTTCACACCGAAGTATTCTCAAGCGACAGCCGGGCCGGTCTCAAGGCACCCCGCCAGCAGCTCCGTCACATCTGAAATCGTCACAGCAAATTTCCAAACAGCCGTTATTTGGTTAAACTCACCACATATTGGGAATCTAAACGGTTACTTTCTCGCGTGAAAACATATTCAAACTTAATAAAGTGACATATTAACAGCTTTTATCCTGTCTCACAAGGCTGACGAGCAGGCCGGTTTCAAGGCTCCCTGCCAGTGACAGATTAACAGCTTAAACCGTTTGCTAAGTAGACTTGAAGCCTAAATAAACGCATTAAGTTGCGGTTTCGCCCATAAGACAGAGCTGAAATGCACACCTGTTAAGAGCTGGTGCAAACATCTGCATAGATTGAAATGAGAGTCAATCTGTTGTGTGAGACATGCGAGGGAAAAACACGTCCGATACGCTTGCAGTCTAGCGGAGGGTTAGCCAGTTGTGGGTTGTATTTATTCAATCAAATATTACAGCAGTGGTAATTGAAGACGCACCTACTTTTTTCTAGATTCTGACGATGTTTTTGTCTCAACATAATATGCAGGACAGTGTTTCCAAAAATGATTTACTCCTGTAGGTTTATTGTATAACCACTTTTTCGCCATGTTGAGAGCCGTGCAAAGGCAATAGAAATGCTCCCAATCTCGCATTTGGCACCTTTAAAGGGACTCTATGTAAGAATCAGAAATTAATCATTAACAGCGACACCTGTGGTCATTAAGTCAATGAAAGTCAGCGTCCTGTTGCTCATGCTTGTGCTCGCTCTACATAGACATGAACGAGCATCTGTCAAAACAGTGAGGCGACACACGTCAGCAAAAACCACAATATCACTCTATATTTAACCTGCTTGGCAGTAATGTTAGCTGACCAGACAAAGGTCTCTCCATGAATCAATACTGATACTGTGTTTCCTGCTTCAGACTCCCGTCTTCTGCAGTGTGTAGTGTGCGCATATGCACGTGAAAGGTGGAGCAAGTGAGAACGAGCGGTGTGTGAGTGAAGGCAAGCAGGCAGGCAGAGGAGCAGAGCAGCAGCGACTCTGGCCCTGGAGACCAAAGCTACGGTCTCCCCTCTGTCTTCTGGCCGCGGTTGGGGGGCTGGAGCAGGAAGAGTTGACACTGCTTTGTAAGACGGGCTTCACTAGATATAACTTTGTGGTTTTGGTGCTTCTGTGTACTTTGTGTTGGAGCAGTGCAGCCACACGCGAGCGCGCATGGGACACCGACCTGATTTATGCGTGTAAAAAGTTACAAACAGTACCTTTAACTGAATGATATATATAAATAATAAATTCTGTTGGAGCCAATATGGGTATTTCCTTGACAAAAGACTAGTTTACATCTTGTGGGTATTGGTACGTTAAGATGTTGGTGATGGGTCACCCCACACAATCAAGTAATAAGTAGACACAGGTGGGTAGTCTGAGTGTGTTTGGACCGCGAGATGAAATGGTTCTTAACGCAAAAAATAACACAATTAAGCGACACAAAACAATAAGCTAGATTCTAAATATTGCACAAGTACGAACACAGCTAAAGAAACTACAATCTATAACTACAGCAAGACGGAAGAAGCAAGTGACCGAGGATAACCTAAATGTATGCACCTCAAGAACACCTTGTAGCGTTCCATTAACCATTTCCCTATTGGTATAGGGTCAATTAGTCACAACAAAAACATAGATCACGCATAACGGCATGTTCAGCTGGTGGTTTTGGCATTGACAGAATATAAATATACATAGTACCAATTATAAAGTGTGTGCCACACCTGTGCCACCAGCATCAATGCCACTAATGAGCAGGTTTGCCCTGAGGGATGTTTCTGTGATGACGGTGAAGGTGTGTCCCTCTAGAAAGCTTTAGCTGTCAATATGATGGTTTCTGATATGACATAAATCACATCCTAGTAAATAATGTTTTCAGTTTGAAATGCATTGTTGGGACCCACCATCAAGATGGTGGCAAGAGACCACATGAACTCAGTCACATGATCCTTGACCCATGGACTCAGTTCAGTAACCATTGGCTACTGTAGCATGATGACTCATTCACACGTACTTGTGAAATTCATCCAGGACAAAAGCAAAGGAATGGCCTTTCTTCTTTTTCTTCTTCTTCTCCTCAACCCCTGCTGACTGGTGGGAGATGAGCTGCCGCTCTCTTCACCTAAGCTCTGCTCTGATCAATGGCCTGTTAGAAAACAGACATAGAAACACAAGGAACTTTCTTCTAAGTAGAAGACGCGAGAGCCTGCCTTTTGACCAGCTAACTTCAAGCAACAAGAGCAAGGAAGTAAGCACCAAGCTACCAAGCTGCAGAAACAGGACTGGACCAGTTTCCCTCCAAACTGCACAACTGGATCTCACACAGCAAAGACAACATCTTTGACTTGGAACCACAACTTCAACACATGGAATTGCAACCCTTTCTTCCATGGATTGGTAAAGTACTGGGCTTACCTTAGCATTAGCAATTACACATGGCTGAGCAAGACTTTTCAACTTTGATTTCTGTGAATGTAGTTAAGATATCTGGGTAGCTGGCTTCGCCACATCTGATGTATTTAGTTTATGCTTCACATAGACAAGGTCTTGCATGCAAACTAACCATCTCTTATAACCCACTGCATTATCTGACAAACATTAAGGTCACATACATAAACTGTGAATTAGTTTTGAACACAAACATACACATTCAGATAATCTCAATCCCCACATCACACCCCCCTTTGGCCTTCCTGAGCACATGTGTGCGAAGAACAAAGAGGCCATGTGGAAACATGTTGGCGGCCATCTTTGATCCAGCCATCTTTGTAGTTTTACAGTGCTGGCCTTATTGTCTGTATGCCATGCAGACATCTTGAGACAAGTAGCCAGCCATCTTGTCTCTCTCTCCCTCTCTCTCTCTCTCTCTCTCTCTCTCTCTCTCTCTCTCTCTCTCTCTCACACACACACACACACACACACACACACACACACACACACACACACACACACACACACACACACACACACACACACACACACACACATGGGTCACACACTGTGTTTGGTTTGTTTAGTTTAGTTATTTAGTTATATTAATATTGTGTTTTAAACCTTTATTATCTTGTAAATAAATGTTTGTGGATTATACATGCTGGTCTGTTTAATATTGTACAAGAGTGAATAATGCCAACCGCTGCTGTGTCAAGAACTCCAATATCCTTCAACCTTTACTATCTATTTTGGTTATAGTTATAAACTTAATTATTAATCAAAGTTCCAAATTGATAGTTAAGTATATTTAATGAGACTTATCTAGGAGACTACATGAATGAGCTATCATTTTCTCTTTGTTTCAAAGAGTGGTGCCCCTAGGATGATTTAATATAAATTAAATCATGTTATTCAATATAATAATAATTATTTTGATAATTATTATTTACTTTTGATAATCCATTTTAATATCTTTTGAGCTTATGTACAG